>NW_010113460.1:19514-26233 GCF_000699245.1 Pterocles gutturalis | reverse complement strand
GGTGGCTGCAGCACTGGGGGTGGATGGCAGCGGGGTCTCCCCTCTGCTGAGACATCCCTACAGCAGCCATGTCTCCCCTTCCCACTGCCGGTGGTGCAAGGTTCCCCCGAGGCAGATGGTACAGCAAAGCTGTGTCTTTATCGGAGGATACCGGTAGCGTTCAGCTGCTTTTGAAGTCTCCAACGAGAGCTGGGATATTTCTTGATCTGCTCTTAAATAAGTCATTGCCACTGCTGTTAACTTGCATTAAGCACCGGAAGATGCCGGGTGCGCGGGGAGAGGCGTGCAGAGCTCGCCACGCCGGGACAGAGCCTGTCTGCACAGGGTACACAGCCATGGGGCGTAGCCTCAGGACAAGACTTTGGGGTATTAAATATTTGATGGGCAAAGTTTATTTTAGCCTGAGACTGGAATCACTGTGCCTCCAGGATGCTGTTGGTCAGAGCAACAACCTTGGCTGGTTTTGTGTTGGTTTTGCGCCTCGATTTCTCTTGGTGCTGTTGCAGTTTTGGTTCCACATCCCCCCCAGCCCCAGCACACCCACAGCCGTGGGGTCTGTGCCCAAGCCCTGCCCACAGAGCTGCCCCCGGCAGCCCCCCTGCCTCTGTACACGTCTGTGCACACACACTGGGGCATCTCATCCCTTTCAAAGGCACTGGAAAAGGCATGGCTTGCTGTTTGGGCTTCAACGCACAATGGTTTGTGCTCAGATACCCTTTTTTTCTGGTTCTGTGCTTAACGCTTAGCCGCAGGAAGGAGAGGGCTTTGCAGAAGGCTGATCTGGTGCCTGGTATCCGTGATGTATTTGGTGTTAACAGAAATGTTGACAGGTCAGACTGTTTTTTAAATGCTACTTTTTTGCTTTTGCCTGTCCCCCTTGGACTCTCTTCCCACCAGCAGCACCTTTAGCATTTATCTCATTCGAGTCCTCTAAGCAAATCTTATCTCTACATTTATTGCATCTTTGGGAATAGTAATTTTCAAGTCAGCTTTCACATTACTCTATATTTGTTACTACTCCTCTGTCGAGGGAAAACTGGCTCATTATTAGTTCTCTGCCTGATACAAAACATTTAATTTGAACAGAAACCACCAAGAGAGAGATACATATTGCTTTTCATAACCAAAGTGTCAACATCTTGACCAGACTGTAGCTGAAGCAATCTTTACCATATGGTGGATTCTTATACTTTAACGTCACATCTGCATCCCCGCTGCCTCTCCTTTCATTCCAGAGGTGCTGTGCTGGTGATAAAAGGCGCTGTCTGCATGTCCTTCCTCAACACAATCACAAAAGGACCCCTCGGCAGATAAGGAACTAAACCAGAGGTACAATAGCTGTGGCTTCCCACTGGCTTTCTGCTCAATAGCTTTCTGCTATGCAGTTAAAAAAGAAAAAAAAAAAAAGTATAGCAATGAGGGAGCAGGTATTGGGAAAATAAGTCCCTGTAAATCCCAGGGAGGGCATGGCTGCAGAACATGCTGGGAATGGTGACTAGAATGGGGCTGAAACAAGGTGAGACTGTTTTTGCCAGATTCCTGGTAAACAGGGTGCTATGGACAGCTTCACTGAAGCTCAGGGGCCTTCAAAGCATCCAGACTTGGTTTTCAGGAAAAAAAAAAATAGGGCTGCATTAGCATTAGGTTTTATCACAATATAATGCAAAAATGTATTGAATTCTGGTGGATCCTGGTAGGTTGTGCGCAGTTGCTGGTTTAAATGCTCGTTTGAAGGCACAGCACCTGGAAAGCACCTCTACCTGCCATCAAGCAGCAGGCAGAGGTTTTGTACAAACCGCTGCCGAGCTGGGGCCAGGGCCTTGCTGACAGTGGTCAAGAGCACTCAGAGCATCGCCTCGCTTTTCTGCTTGCTCGGGCACTACCTGTCCTGGCTCCCGGCTGGGGCTGTGGCTTGGTGCCAGTCCCAAACCCCGGTACTGCTTCTCCAAAGGATGCCAGGAGCTTCCTTCCTTGAGGTGTGAGCGTCAGCCCTTCTCCTGGCAGCTGAATTTCTTGGCATGCCCTCAAAACTGGCTACAAATGTCTGTTTGGATTCTATCGTGGTTGCCCAGTCTCGGCCACCGGCTCTTTCCTCTTCTCACCGAGGCTGCTTCAGAGCCCATGAAGGGGAGAAGCAGGATTCCCACCCCCATCCCACCTCCCACTGCACTTCCACAAAGGGCATTTTAAGCCTTGTTTTTTCTTAGACTCTTGCCTGTCCTTTTTTCTACACCTGGGGCCTCAAATCTTGTCTGCCTGCCTTCCCACACCTCTTCCCACATCTCCGGCAGCTTCCCAGAGCCTGTCTGAGTCTGCTTGGACACAAGGAAGAAGGGGTCCGGGCTCTGTGCTTGGCTCATGCCCTGAACTCCTGCCTCAGCATTTTGCATGCTGCACAGGATTTTATTGTGTTGCTTTAATGGGAAGTCATGCAGCTCTGAACCCCAAATATGCAGCTTTGTAGGAGTAGCGGCTGGAAGAATCCGCAGATAATTCAGTCCTGCCTCTCTTAAGTGAAATAGGATGTTAATACAATACAGCGGAGAATCGCTAATACAATCCTATTTTTATACCAGCACTTTCATGTCATATTAGAGGAAGATTCGACTTTTAGATCTTTTTTAGCAATTTAGCACAGTGAGGATTTCATTATACTGACAGAACTATTGACAAAAAGAAACACATTAGAATTGGGAGGATAATGGTCCTCGGGAAGAAGAAATTTTGCAAGGCTTTTCATTTAAAACTGGACTGGACAAAGTAACAGGCACTGTGCTGTGGGGAATAATCCTGCATTAGCAAAGGGGTGGACTAGGTGACCTTTTAAGTCTTGTCACAGACTAATAGAAGTCGGAGATGGAAGAGACTTTGAGGTCACATCAAATGCTTCTTCCAACCCGGTGCAAGATTATGTCTTGATATATTTGATGGTGGTTTTTTTCCACTTCTCAACGTTCCAAGTCAAGAAGCTTCCTTTCCTAAGGAGTCTTTTTCACACTGTTTCATCCAGGAAGCATGTGCTTAACTTTGCGCGCTATCATTAATTCCCCTGAATTTAAGTCTCTGCGGGATTTTACAACTTTAATTGGATTACTCACAGCCTGCAAAGTTAAGCACCTGCATAAGGCTTTGCAAGAGGGAGGTTTAACAGATCTTAGCATTAAGTTCTTCTCACTTTTCCACCTTAATCTTTAGTTTGCTTCACAGTCGCTCTCACCTTTCCTTCGCCTGGTTCAGCTCAACCTCTCCTTCCTGCTCCTGACGCACAGACAGTTCTCACCTTCGCTGCCCTCGGTGCAGACCACACAAACCTCTCACCAGACCCACTGTGACCCCGCAGGCATGCGACAGAAAGTACTGCATCACCAACAGCGGCGTGACTTCTGGTACCAGATCTAAATCAGGTTTGCTCTTGCCGCACCCAAGAATTAAAGCGCTTTCCCCCCCTCTCCATCCTCCTTGCCTGCTTTGGAGCAAGAAGAGGAAAAAGCGTGGGGATGCAGCCGGGCCGGCGGCACCACCCCACAGGCAATCTGGTGAGGTGGTGAACCTCGCTCGCCGCGGCTCCGCGATGAGAGGAGGAGAAACTTTCCCATTCCATCTGCTCCTAGCCTTCTCGACTAGGTACCCGCTTTCTACGCCGAGAGCAGATGTTCCTGCTGGAAATAGGCTTCCCTTCTGAAGTCGGAGCCATCACTTTGCATTAGAGCCTGCAAGCCTGCTTTCTGCCTTATAGTGCTTTCCCTGCTGACAGGGTGTGAGGCACAAAACATTTTAAATGAAGATCTTTACAATTGTGAACATGCTGCAATAAATATTAATGCTAGCTTGTTAAATGGCGAATCAGCAATTTATATAATGGCTGAGGACGCCTCTCCTTAAGTGACACACGGCGGCTGGGTGTTGCTCCACCCAGCCTCGGCTCACCGCTGCCTTTCCAAGAAGGGTGTTGCCTCTTCTCCTGCTGCCCTGGGGACATGGTCCCTGATGATGCCATGTCATGTCTGCCACCCTAGGGACTGCAGCACAAGTGGTTTGCAGTGAGGGTCTGAAGCCTGAGTGGCTCCAGCATGATGCCAGGTGTGCCGGGCATTTCTCTGTATGAACCATCTGCGGGTGTCCATGGGCTGCCCTGCAAAGCCCGTTTCAGCCCGGCATCCTGAGCACGTTTGCAGCTCAGCTTCCCTCTTCCTCCATTTAATCGTCTCGAAAGGAGAGATGAGACCCTCGTGTACCTTGCTGCTGGGGGTGTGGATGAGCATCAGTAGAGTTGTCTTGATCGTTGAATACAAGGCACCTCAGCAGTGTGACCTGTTGCTATTAATTACCATACTACGTTAATACGATGGAGATATGAACAGGCTGATCAAAGCCAATGCTCAGGTTTTATTGTTTCCCTGGTGAGTGGGGGGGTTGTAAATAGAGCTCGACCAGGCTCCAGCCCAGTGCTTCTTGCCTCCCGAACAGCCGTGTATTGTCCAGCAGGAGGTGGATTTTCAGCAGAGACAAGAGCAAGACAAGTTCCTTTTTTAGATTTTAAGCTTGAGTTCGTCCAGAGGAGACAATTTACTCCTCTTTGTTGTTTCCAGCATCATTCATCCCTTCTGTTTGTGCTCTGTTAGAGGCTGAGCCTGGGATATCATCTGAAAGAAGTTTCTCTTTCAGGATCTTTGATGTTAGGTTTGTTATATGTATATTTGAAAAGTACTTCTGCGATGACAAAGCTCGGTACTGCTCCTGCTGAGCTGATGTGTGTGTGAACCGCGGTGGTGAGTGGCAGTGATTAATCCAGCAGCACCATGTGCTTTTGCTGCTGAACGGCTCGCGGTGTGGACAAAGCAGCAGCACACTGGATTTGAATTTGTAACAAAGGGGATGGAGTAGTTTTCCGTGTCCTCAGGTGTGGAGAAGTTTTTGGGGGGCACTGGTGTGAAACCATGCCTGCCCTCTCGGGGATGGGCTCCTGCTCTGTTCTGCCAGGGGAGCTCCCAGGCCCCTGTGTTTAGTGATGCTGGTCCAGCCAAGGTATGTGAAATTCATCCCCAGGGTCTGCTGCAGCGCCCCAGATGAGCCTATGCTCTGAGCCATGAGGATGGGCTGACTTCTTGCATGTTATACAGATTTCAAAAAAAAAGCTTGACATCCTCCATGAGGATGGGCTGACTTCTTGCATGTTATATAGATTTCAAAAAAAAAAGGTTGACATCCTCCGCAGGCAGCTACCCCCAACCAGGAGGGCTTGGTTGATGCCTGGATCTAAACCATTGCTCAAATGCCTGCCTTGCAGCGCACAGCTGGATCACTTGCAGGCTCCTGCCAGGGTGCCATTGACTCCAGGTTTGCTCTTTAGCACTTTTCCACCTGCGAGCAGAGCAGAGGGGTGGCTGTGCCAGCCCAGCTCAGGACTCGGCTCCATGCTCAGTCTCCAACACTGGCCAGCAGCAGATGCTGGGGAGAAGGTCCCAGAAACAAGGACTGAGCTTTGCTATGGCAGAGACTGCCGGCTTCCAGGAGCACAGGGATGCCCCGAGCCAGGGATGGCTGCCAGGCTGCCAGGCTCGGTAGCCAGCCAGTCTGCTCTCCCGTTTATATGTCTGGTCTCTTTTGAAGCAGCTTGTGCTCTTGGCTACCACAACATCTGGTGGTAATAACCTGTACCATGTAATTGTGGTCTGTGTGGAAATGGGTTTCCTTTTTTTTTTTTTTTTCAGCTTGAATTTACTTCCTAATAATTTCAGATGCCAAAGGAGGGCCTGGGAATGTCATTGTGGCGCTGGTGGTAATTTGCAGGGTGTTGTTCTTGCCACAGCCTGCCGTGCTGTAACAGACCCGATGTTCACAAGGACACATTGAATGCACCCAGCGGTCCGAGGTGACCCGGCGCGTGGCCCTGTCAGCCTCTGCGTCCCTGTTAGATGGGGCTGGAGTCTGGTTTTGTTTGCTAGTTACTACATAACTAAAATCCAGATCTGTCACATTTGCTGCTAATTGGCTTTGCAGTGGCTGCTTGTTTGGATTGTGGAGCTCTCACAGAAATGGGTGACCTTTGGCAGCGCTAATGTTTCCCATGAAAGCCCCACAGCTCCATGCATTCCCTCGCTCGTGCTGGGAGGAGCTGCTCCCCCAGTCTCCCATGGCTTCCCCCCGCGTGCTGCTTCCACAACATGTGACAGGAAAGCTGCTCATCACAACGGGTTAACTAATGAGCAGCAAAAGTCCAGTGATCAGAGTTAGGAAAGGGCAAGTGAAGCAAAGCATCAGCTCTTGTGGTGGCAGCATTTGGGGTGCTGGCACATCTGCAGATACTTCCCAGCCTGGGCTCTGTCCTGGAGAGGAGCAAATGCTTCCCTGCAGGAGAAAATCTTGGCCTGGCTTGGATGGTGGTTTGCAAAGGATCCTGGTGTGACTCCAGCTGGGATGATGCTGGGCTCCCACCAGCCGTAAGCTCTCCTCCTGTGCTCCATCACCTGCATGAGGCTGTATTTTTGCAGGTTTTGTTTTTCGGCTGGTTCAGCTGCTTGACATGGCTCAGCATCCCATCAGCCAAGCGCCGGTGCTGGAAGGAGGTGGGACGGCACCCTAAACCTGCCCTGCAGGGAGCTGCCAGGAGCTCACCAGGATTTATGCTATTTTCCTAGCAGGATGCTCAGCTATCTCTTTCCCATCCATCCTCGCAGAATCTCTTCTTATTATTCCTTTATTCGTATTGATTTTAGTTC
>NW_010113460.1:18861-19504 GCF_000699245.1 Pterocles gutturalis | reverse complement strand
GTGTGTAAATTGCTGGAGTCTGCTTCTCCCTGCTGTGTGGCTCTGATTTGGGGTGTAACCCCCCAAACAAAATCCCCCTCTGGGGGGGTGGGCGGAGGGATCCCCCCATGCCAGCCTGCCAGCCATGCCCCGGGGGTGCTGTTCTCCTTCAGCCCGCTTCATCCTTACGAACCGCCTCTGGGTTGTGCTGCTGGCAGGGAGTTTTGGGTGACGCACACTCAGCCCCTGCTATTTGTGCTCTCAGTTACCCGCTTAACCATGGTGATTTACATGGCAACCCGATGAGGCCTGGCATTTCAGTGCCTCTCTGCATTAAGTAGCATCAGCTCCCATGTAATTTAATTGTCTGTGTTTTAAACATAAATCAGAAAACTGGGCTGGAGCAGAGCAAACTCCTCACCGGGCGCGGAGGCTGCCCCTGCTGACTGCCCCTCCAGGGAGACACGGCCCGTCCTGGTGCTGCCGATCCCTGGGGGAATGCACTGCGGAGGAAACTTAGGCTGTGGGTGTTTCACTTGGATGTGCCTCCCCTTTGGGTTTCCCAATTTAGGTCACATCAGTCAGGCTGGAGCCAAAATTCCTGCGAGCAGTGGCATTGGTGTGGTGGGGTCCCCCTTGGGAGCAGGGTCTGCAGCCACCCCCC
>NW_010113460.1:3269-18659 GCF_000699245.1 Pterocles gutturalis | reverse complement strand
CCTCAGCAAGGCTTTGATCACCCACAGCCAAGCGTCTGGGCGAGGGGTGAAAGGGTGTCTGGGTTTTGCTCCCCCTTTTCTTTGTGTGGCAGCTCCCTGGTTTGAATGGGGTGAGAGCACTGGCGCCTGCCTTGCTTTCCGGGGATGGGGTGGGTGCAGGGATAATGTGCTAACGGGGTGGGAATGGGAACCAGGGTGCGAATGGGAACTAATCGGACAGAGTTTAGGGGACCCTCTCCCCCTCCCCTCCCCTTCACACAGCCTTGCTGACACCGGGGGATTTCTGACAACAAATTCCCACCGCTACAGCTGTGTCCCTGCTAGCGATGGTGGGAAGCTAGTGCCAAAATCCCCGAGGGTGGCTGGCCCCGCTGGCCTTCCCATCCCCAGCAGGCAGCATTTGCGCTGGCCAAGGCCACAAGTTCCTGTTGTGGCCAAGCTCAAGGCTGAGCTGCAACTTCCCCTGAGGTCCCTGAGCTGTGGGGGGCAAACAGGGAGATGCCCCCATGGGGGGAAAATCACAGCTGTAGGCTGAGCCAGCTGAGGTGTTGCTTTTCCCAGGCTTCCTGCTGCCCATCCCACAGTCCCCTGCCTGTCCTGCAAAGGTGGGAGGGGGGCGGGTCTGGGCTTGTAGCTGCTGTGTGAGCACCCCAGCAGCCCCCTTCCCATCTCTCGTGCTCCCTGCAGGCCCAGCCAGCTTCCCCCAGCCCGTGGGAGCAGCAAATGTCGGTGCATGGAATACACGTGTGTTTCATCTTTGCTAAATGTTTTGCCCTTCTTTTGCACTCTTCTGCAAAGCATTTTGCAGGCTCTTTGGAGTGTGCAAATCCTCCCACGCAGGGTAAATCAAGGACCAGAGGGAGGTAAAAAATAACTTAGGTAAAAAATAAACCTGACGCTGCCAGGTCTTACCAGATGTGTGCTGCGGTACGTGTTATGCTTCTACTACATTGGAGCTACAGCAATAAGTAGATTCCTTATACCAGCTTTTTGTAAGCCTTTTTGTATGCAAGTGCTCCTTGTAGTGTAAAGAATCTTCGGAGCAGCAGTTATCTCCTGCAGCAGTGCAGCATCTACGTGGATTTTCTGGGGTGGGAAGGGGCTGGAAGGGCTGCAAAGCCGGCTGCAGCCCCGGCAGAGCATCCTGGTAGGCAGGGCTGTCTGGGTGTGAGCCTGTCTCTGCAGGAGACAGGAGATGCGCTGCTGAGTTTGGTAGGAGAAATGTGTGGAGCTGATTACCATAGTTAATTCAGCTCTGTGATTTTGCCGGAGGGGGTTGGTATTTTGGGACGCATCAGGTGAAGGCAGGCTGTGACCTGCAGGCATTTGCACAAACACACACTTTAGTGTCTGGCTCCGGGAGGGCTCAGGGTAGCTGGAAGCAATTTATTCCCTTGACTTCGTTCACAGTCTGCAGGCTTGAACGGATGGTTATTTATTTTAGTGTGCTGCTTTTATGCCCATGGAGAGACTTGTCTTCTGTCCTGAACATAGATCAGCACAGGATTATATGGCTTCTGCTGAGCAGAGTCACTCTGTCTCCCAGGACGGGGCTGGGGGTGTTTCCTGCGCATGAGGACAGATCCGTGCTGCAAAACCCCATGGCACCAACCTCTGGTGCCAGCCGAGTCCCTCCCTGCTAGTGCCCAAGTGTCTGCTCCCTGTCCTTGGCAGGAGAGCAGCAGGATGGCAATGCAAACCGGGGCTCCTTTGCACCCCGAGGCACCCAGGTGGTTCACCAGCGAGGCAGAGGAGGCTCTGATGGGCAGCAGGCTGCACACCAGGCAGTGGCCATGGCTGGGCAGGGTCCTCCTGAGGCACGTGGGCTTGAGACCCTCGCTTATGGCAGAAGGATTATCCCTGCCACTTGTGGGGCTGGAGTCCCACAGCCTTGTGGAGCCACCATTATGGCAGAAAGAGGTAGCACTGAGTTGTGTACAGATGCTAATGGCTCTAGACGGTGCAAAAGTGACATAGAATCCCACCGGCAGACACTTGCTGCCACTTGTACCTACAAGCATGTTGTGCTTGGACTTGACCACTGCTGAGCGATGCTGTGAGTCCACTCTGAGCTCGGACACGCAGCCTCTCCATCTTGCTGCCTGCCCAGGCTGGAGCCATCCCACAGCTGCAGCCCTTGCTGCTGGTGACAGAGCTCAAAGCAGCAAGTGGAAGTGTGGGGAGGGTGGCAGTCATGGCCCCTGTGCACGGTCCAGCTGGTCCCTCGCATGGCGGCTGGGGCCAGGGGGGAGGCACTAGCCAGGCTCACAGCCTTTCTCATCAAGAAGCTCCTGTGTAATTTCCGAGCAGCCTCCACTGTATGAACATTCCCCAGAACGAGCGGCAGGCTCACTTTCACACTTTTTCTCTGCTGTGTTTGATTTTGTTTGCTTTTATCATGGGAGATCCACTCTTTGCCTAGTACCTTGTGTTGCTCATCCCCCTGCCCTGTGCCAAGCACTCCCCGTCCAGGCAGGCTGCGTCCCTGCCTCTTTGTTGGCTCATTTCGGAGGCTGGAGCCCGCCTCACCCCGACACCGGCAGCTTGAGGCAGGGAGAACAACAAAGGCAAGCAAAGAGTCCCTCTTCAAAAGGCTGGGGAGGGAGGCAGGTGGCCAGTGAGCTTGGGGCGGGAAGACAAAGAGCCGGGAACAATGGGAGCTCTGCGGAGCACAAACACTCGCCCCTCTCATTATCCACCCATCGCCCCACAAGTTCCCGGCAGGGGCTGGACTCTGTGTCTCCCAAGTCAGAACAGGGGATGAATGGCTGGAGGTAAAGAACTGTGTGCTCAGAGCACAGCACCGCAGGGTGGTTGTCAGCCAGTGACAAGGGACAGGGCTCCTCCAAGGTGGGGACACATGCACAGGGACATCCTCAGCCACGTGCATGCTGGGGACAGGCTGCAAGGACGGCGCTGACCCTGATGGCCAAAAATTCAGCTCAAAGACAAGAGCTAAGGAAGGGGCTTCCCAGGGACACCCTGTGGTTTCCAGAAGGGAGTGTTTAGCTCCCCATTGCTCTTAAATGGCATTGGTGGACATGTGCAGCCCAAGGAACAGGTCCCCAGCCAGAGGAGTCGAGGTGCACTTCAGGCATTTTACTTGGAAATCTGTCTGAGAGTCACCTGCTCTCAGAGGGACTATGCTAAGCTGCTTCTGGGATGGAGAAATGTGTGGCTTTTGAAAGATGACACAGTCAGGAGTAAAGTAGAGGAAAATAAACCTCTTACAGAGGAATTCAGCAGGTCAGGCGTTGGCTGCCAGCAAATGCAGAGCTAATGACTAGACTCTTGTCGTGTACCACACATAACTATTCCAGGGACCTGCTGGTAAGCGGATGGAGGGCAGGGGCAAGTGTTATCTTAGCACACTCATATTCAAAGGTGGTGCTCTGTGATTATGTAATTTTCTCCAGCTTTTTCCATTCATGTGTCTCTCTGTGATGAGCATCTGTTTGTGACCGAACAAGGGGCTGTTGACTGCACCTGAGCTGAGCTACTTTGACCTGCACTTCACAATGCACAAAGGCTTTTCACTGTGGTGATTAGCTCTGTGGTGGAATATTAAGGCTCTTGCTTCATCCTTACGTGCCTCTTACAGAGTCTGTTAGGTGGGGACCTTCAAAGAGCCTGCTGGAGGGTCCTGCTGCTGTCTGACTCAGCTCTGCTGCTGCCCCAGCACAGGAAACCATCCATTACGGTTTGGCTCCATCAGAAATGTGCAGAGGGAGAAGAGGTACAGGGAAAGATTATAATGTGAAAATAGGTATGTGCCCCAGGACATCCTGTGCTGTTCTTGGTGAGATTAGACACGTACAAGGGCAGTGGCAATGCCCCGAGTTAGAGATGCGTGTGAGCAAGGGTTTGGGGTTTGGGAAGAGACCTGGAGGTGCCCATAGGAGACGTGGGGTCACCAGGACTCTCCTCGCTGCCTTTGCTGCTCTCCTCTGTCCTGCAGAACAGCAGCTGTTGGCCCTTCTCAGCACAGAGGGGCTGAATTAGCTGGGGAAGAAACCCAGAAGCTTCCAGATGGTGAAGGTAACTGTTCAGTGGTTGAAGGTCTTTCAGAGCTATTGCATGGACTCTCCCATAGATGGAGACAGTATTTTTCCTACATGCAAAAACCTTGATTTCATGTTGTTTGGGACTCAGCTTTCTGGAAACGATTGGAAAGTGTCTTGTATGATCCCAAATATCTTTGGGCTTTCCCATTGTCGTCTTAGCTCCTGATGCCACATGGACCAGAGCACAGGGTGAGAATGGACTGAGGTCTCACTGGGCAAAGGCACTTGCTGAAGCTGGACTTGGGCTTCAGCACAGCTTTTGGACTTGTGTAGCACATGGAGCAGATGTGCTGGCACAGTGACCTCTCAGGGACCCCTCTTCCCCGACTTATGTGTGACCAGAGAATTAGTATTTTTTTCTTCCCAACTATTTTGGTAGGATCTGAGAAAAACAGCCTTCCTCCCACCCCTTTCCTTGGTAATTAAATAAATAAATAGAACCCTTGAGCAAATGAAATGTAATTTCACATTCAAGCAAATACATTTGGGTTAGAAATCTAGGTCAGAATGTAAATTATCTTGCTGCTTTCTTGAAGGTGAAGTCCCTGAAATGCTCTCGATTTAACGGAAATTGGGGATTTCCCAGTTTTTGCAAGCACTTTCTTTTCCTTCTAATGAATACAAGGAAAAAAACTTTCCTGAAACTGCCAGGGGATACAATCCATCTCAAATGGCTGTAATGTTGTATAATAAAATAAAACTCAACAATAAACGCCTTATGCTCTTAGAGCCTGTATTTTAAGCACGACATGCAGGGTGTTAAATTTGGTGGAAAATCTGACCAGAAGTCAGAAAATCAATTGCATTTTTAAAAAATTGCTGCCTGACAAAGAGGCTTTTATTTTTGGTGCCATAGAGAGGGACCCAAGGATGCTCCCTGCCTGGGGTGCAGCACATCTCCTACTGCTGGTGGCAACTCCATGTGCTGAAATGCAAGGACATGCAAGGGATAGGGAGGTGATTGTCCCTCTCTACTTGGCTCTTGTGAGGCCCCATCTGGAGTACTGTGTCCAGGTGTGGAGCCCTCAGTACAAGAAAGACATAGAGATTTTGGAGAGGGTCCAGAGGAGGGCCACGAAGACGATCAGGGGGCTGGAGCACCTCCCCTATGAGGACAGGCTGAGGGAGTTAGGCTTGTTCAGCCTGGGGAAGAGAAGGCTGCGGGGTGACCTCATTGCAGCCTTTCAATACCTGAAGGGAATCTACACCCAGGAGGGGAGTAAACTCTTTGAAAGGGCCGACAATAGCAGGACTAGGGGAAATGGATACAAGTTGAAGGAGGGAAGATTTAGGTTGGATGTTAGGGGGAAGTTCTTTACTAGGAGAGTGGTTAGGCCCTGGAACAGGCTGCCCAGGGAGGTTGTGGATGCCCCGTCCTTGGAGGTGTTCAAGGCCAGGTTGGACGGGGCCCTGGGCAACCTGATCTAGTAAATGTGTATGTTTGGTGGCCCTGCCAGGCAGGGGGGTTGGAACTACATGATCCTTGAGGTCCCTTCCAACCCAGGTCATTCTATGATTCTATGATTCTATGACTGGGGCCAAGTGCATGGGAAAGGTGGAGGGAGAGGGATTTTTTTCCCAGTGCCGTTCTCCTGGACACTGATTTCCTCTTGCCCTGATGAAGCAGTCCCAGCCTGCCTGGCTCAGCTGAACCTGAGCCACCGGTGGAAACTGGGGCAGAGGCAGTGATGCCCTGCACAGGAGGGAAGACATGAATTCAGTCTTGTATTTGATAGGAAAAGAAAAACTTCCAGCATTACACCAGGGCTGCAACCATTTGTACAGCAAAAACTACATTAACACTGTAAATTATTTGTAGGAAAGTACAACCAGGAACATGAGCTGCAATCGGTTCTGAGGAGTTCAGTGGCAGGAACTCTCTGCTCTCACTGCCCCCTCCCTTCTCTTATCCAGGGAATTAAATCCTTGAGTGTTTCTATTTACCACACAGTCAGTGTTTATTTCTCTCAGTGTTAACATTTCCTTTCTCTTTTGTCTTTAATCAGCTGCAATTATTCAGTTATATTCATGGGTAGCACTAAAATAAAAATAGGTGCATTATGAATATTAAACTGCAAACAAAGCCCTGAATTAGATGATTTGTGTGCTCTGTGTATGTATGTTTTTCTGCTGGGAGTATACAGCGTGCCATATACTTTTTTCCCTTTCTTTTTCATTTTCTGTATGCACAGGATGAGAAGCAATGTCAGCCCTGGAGGGAATGGCCAGGGGAAGGGAGATGGGGAAATTCTGGGTGCCTTCAGAGCACCGCTGTGACGTGCTGCTCACAGCAGAGTCTGCAGAGATGAGCTTTAAATTGCACATCTGGATTGTTGTCAGGAGAGCAAGGGCTGTGGGGAAGCACCGTCTGCCCTCTTCCCAGAGAGGAGTCATCTCGGTTAGCCCCTGAGCCCTCCCTGGGGCAGAGCCGGGCTCCCTCACCCCCCTGAGGCCACAGCAGAGGGGTCAGCCCCTCGGCACCCTGTCTGCATTTTCAGCAAGTCTGATTTTGACATTCCTCTCACAACCAGGTCCTTTCGTGTGGTCACCCATGAGGAACTTACATTGTGGGTGGCTTTGGGCAGCAGTAGAGGATGGGGTTACACAGGGTGGAAGTTATTTTGCTCTAGATGACTAGAAAACAGAGTGGGGTACCTGAGACTGGGCTGTAGGAGATTTGGGGTCTCCAAAGCCAGGAGTAGACATTAGCTCGTTCTTTCTCTCCTTCTGCCTCATATTCCTTAGGGTTTGTTGAAGGGAAGCTGGGAGCCGACGCCGCAGCCTGACGAACCTGCCATTGCTCATATCCTGCGCCTTGTCTGGATAACGGGTTCTTTACATTTTTAATGGTATTTTGTATTGCTTTTCTTGTACTGCTCCTGGATATTTTGCAATATGCTTCTTTGTGGATGGATGCAATGAATCAATAGCGAATAATAATCTAAGACTGGAGGGAACAGAGGGAACAGAGTTTGCAGAGCAGCTCACCATTCACACTTGCTGGAAGTGCGATGAGAAATCACCAGGATAGGGCTGAGTAGAGAGAAAACGACCTGGGAGAAGGACAAGGAGGAAATCCAATCTCTGAAAATGAAAATAGATTTTTTTTCAAGTGCTGTGTAAAATTATACATTTAATTCTTTTTCTTTTAGCATCAAACCTTACAGCAGATTGTGCTCCATCAGCTTCCTTGCTGCTTCCGCTGGCTGACTCTCAGGAGCTGGAGTGTCTTAGCAACTTATTTTTCCCAGCACTGCTATAGTTTTCTATCTTGTTCCTTAAAGAATTGGATTTAGGAGGCTTTTAAATCACCCCACTCCGCTGGGGTGACGGGTGACTTTGCCGTTTCAGCCCCGCAGGGTGCCTGGAGGGGCAGGCTGCCATCCTTCGCCTGGCTCTGTGCATCCCTGACACAAGCCTGTTCCCACGGCTGTGCCTCCTGCCGCCGTTCTCCTTGGGCTGAAGATGGACTGTGCCTTTCAGGCTGCCGTGCCGTGATGAATGTCCCCAGCGTAAATAAAATCCGTTCCAGGGGCTCGAGCCGATGTCCGTGTTCGTCCCTGCTCCCTCCCGCTGCCCACTCTACAGAGGGACGAATTGTCTCAATCTATCACAATTACCAAGACACTTGAACTAAATAACTTCGTAAAGATCCGCTGGGAAAATTCATTGGTTTGAGACCTTAGAAATGGATTTTATTTACAGTGTCCAGGGAATCACAGGAAAGAGGTGAACTGGGCTGTGGCCATGCTGGGGAGCAGTCCTTCCCCACTTTTGGGGACTGCCTGTGACCCCCAGTACTCACCCCCTGCAAGTCTTCATGGAAGATAATATGCCATATTATTATTACGGTATGGTATTATTATGGTATTATTACAGTATACCATAGAATCACAGAATGGTTTGGGCTGGAAGGGACCTTAAAACTCATCTAGTTCCAACCCCCCTGCCATGGGCAGGGACACCCCCCACTAGCCCAGGTTGCTCAAAGCCTCATCCAGCCTGGCCTTGAACCCCTCCAGGGATGGGGCATATGCCATACTGTTATTATGGTATAACATACCACTGCATATAGTATCGCAGAGGGATGCTTACCCCACCTTTGCTGGGAATAAAGGGATAGGAGGGTTTTTATTTCTTAGGGGAATTTGATGGCAGTGCCTCTATCCTGGGAAAAGTTTTCCAAACCCTTTTGTGTCCAGGCTGCCCATTCCCATTTTCCAAACTGATGTTGCATCCGAGGACCTGCCGGAGATAGGATCGAGTTACGGCAGCATAACAAATTATCTCCTGTCAGCTGAACCGTGATAGCCCAGTACAGATGTGCTCTTACTCTGTGATCTTTCACTGACATTTAAACTAAGCTGTTTTAAGGATTTAAGAGCAGTCATAACAGGTCAGAGCAAAGGGCCGGTCAGCCCGAGCTGCTGGCCCTGGTGGAGGCTTTGGCCGAAGCCCTGGGAAGCGCGTAGGAAGAGGCAAACCTGCCCCACTGCCTCCCCGAGGGCTCTCACCGCCCCCAGCGCTGTGGTGGGGCTGGAGGAGCTGGGACAGGCTGGGATGGGATGGGATGGGATGCCTCAGCCCACGGGGGGAATTTTCTCCTACTCATTTCCTTTCTTTTCTTGAACTCAAGTAAATTTTTATCATCTGCCAAATCCTCTGGCGAAGTATTTCAAAGCTTAACCCCTGTTAGGTTTAGGGAAGTTTTCTGGTTCAGTGTTTTATGTTCCACGGATCATTTTGACTGTGGTTTGAGGTGTATGCACATGAGAGTTACTGTGCTCCTGTGTCCCAGCCCACATCTTCGGGCTTAGTAGGAGTGAGGCTCCTAAATCCTACGTATTTTGGTGCCTAAACCCTGTGTGTCCCAGGAGCCTTTATACACTGGGTTAGGACCAGAAAGCACCCAGTAGGTATGGTGAGATGCCTGTTCCCTTCCCACCACGTGTGTTTGGCTGTATCGCTGCCATGGGTGTGCTGGGCAGAACACGGGCTGACCCTGCTCCGGCCGTGTCTTTGCTGCTAAGCTTCCAGGCAGAGCGGCACATCTAGGGAATAATCATTTGTAAAAAATTATGTGAGTGGTAGTAGATGAATAAATCGCGCTTATTTAGTGCTGTCTGAGGGAACGTGCCCTGCACGCCTGCGACTCCTCGTTCTCTGGAAGGCAGTCATGCACGCTCTGTCGGGGATAACACTTGTTCCAAGTACTAAATGCTAATTTGGCTGCCTTCGTTTGTTCCCATTTTACTACAATTAACTGTCTCTCTGCCGAGTGTGACTGGGGTGGGGAGTCCGGGCACTGGCTGGATCCCGGTTTTGCAGAGAAGAGGCTGGTCCTGCCAGGGAGCGGGTCTCCGTCACTGCTGCATTCGTGTGGACGCTGCCGGCCGGACCTTCCTCCCCTTGCTAATTTAAATACGATAATCTTCGTTTAGCTACTGCATGCAAATCCCGAAATATCGTAATTTTGATTGCTTCCCCCACAGTTTAAAGGATTATATCTGGGTTATTTTTAGCCTAGATAATTTCCTTGATCTGATTTACAGGCTCTGCCCAGGAGGACTTGTAGGCAAGTGGGCTGCGGGAAGAAGCTGCGGAGGCTGAGCATCCCCCGCGCCGGGGGGGAAGGAGGGACCTCGCGGGGTGTAGGCGCAATATTTCCATCTCATGGAGGGTGATGAGTTGCATCATTGTGGCGCAGCTGGGCCTGCGGAGGTGGACTTAGTGCTGCAAAGTGCTGCTCATCTTTTGATGGGTTTGGGGAAAAAAATCTGTGATTTTCTTCACCTCCTTCTCAGAGCAGGTTTAGGACAGGCAGGAGGTGCAGGACACCCTTTCGCAGCTCTGTCTGCCTCTTTAGCACCCATCCTCTCTCCTTCACCTCCAGCCAGCCGGCACAAGGTCCCTGGGCTGTGTCCTCCCTCCCAGCCCGAGGAGGAGCATTATCTCACATGCTTCAAAGGCAGCATCAGTGGCACAGCAAGCCCCCTTGCTCCTTTCACCAGGGGATTTAGCTAATGCTCTTTCCAATCCAGTTTGCTTCCCTGCAGCTTAGTGTGGATTTTCATCCCCATCTCGTTAGCCCATTTAGGGTGCTCAGCCCTCTGCCGGTCTGGAGGCATTTCAACTCTGCCAGCAGCCTGCCCGCGCTGAGGACTCCTTAGGGATGCAGGGCTGAGGATGCTGAGCACCAGGAGACCACGTTGTGGAGCAACTCCAGAGCCAAGAGGAAGAGTTAAAAAAAAAATAAAAATAGTCCATTATGGCACGTTTAGGCTCCAGTGACCCTGCTTGTCCCTCTGTCGTGCTGTGCATCCTGGGGGGTCCTGGGTGAAGAGCCCACGGAGGAGTGGCAGCACCAGCTGCGCCATCAATCCAAGCGATGGCTCTCAGGCTGGTGAGGCGTCCCTGGTGATGGAGCAGGAGGTCTGGATTCATCAGTCATGTCACATTACATTATGTGATGCAATGCAACATGGCATGACTGATGCAACCCAACGTTAAATGTCATAGAGCAATGGATCAGCTCAAGGCTATGGTAATTTTGTGTGCCCATTTAATCTGGTATTTAAAAACAAACACTCATAGCAATCTGCATCACACGCTACATTTTGCAAAATTGAGCAGCAAATCTGTACCAAGAAAATTATATAATTCTGTCATCTCTCAGCCTGATGTATGCGTGTGTAAATACTCTAGTCGGGTTTAAAATTGGTGCTCTGACTTTCCTCTCACACCACGAGCATCACCAGGGAGGTTGTCGTGGAGCTGTTGCAGGCTTCTGGTGATGGGGTCTCTGCTCCTCAGCCAGTGCTGGAGGCAGGTACCGGGACATGTCCCTCCTCGGTGGTCACCACTGCCACCACTCTTGCTGTCTGCAGGCAGAACAGCCCCTGCCTCCATCCACTCCAGGAAAATCAGCCGGGCTGGTTCAGATCAGCCGTTTATACTCTTAAGCTGAATACAAAGGGTTTTGTCTGGAGCTTGTTTTGGGCACACTTGCCTGAGCTATGGTGGGCACAGGTGTGGGCACCGAGGCTCTGCCCCCCCCAGCACAGCTGCACCCACAGCTGTCTACAGCTGCACAGAAATTCGGTGCTTCTCTCTCTCTCATGGCCTGCAAATGCATCTGCTGCCCGTCCGCTCCTCTCCGTGGCACGGGCTCTCCTGCAGACTCAGCCTTGCCATGTCTTTCAAAGCATCTTGGTGTTTAGAAAGGGAAAAACCTCCCTGGTTGTTCTTCCTTCCAGCCCTGTGTTTGTGTGGCCTTGGTCTGGCTCTGCTCGGAGGAAAAAAAAAATAAAAATCCCTTAAGCACTTGCTTACTCCAGCCCAAATGAGGGTAGCACTTTGACATGAGCTGCATTTTAAGCAGGGATGTAAGGGCTGTCCTGGGATGCTTTCCCAGACCAGACCAGGGCAGACCTCTCCAGAGCAGAGACCATTCCTCCTTTTAATGGCTGGAGGGACAATAAGGGTAACTAATGTTTCCCCAGCCTGTCATAGCACCGTCAAATTTTATGACCGAAAGAAGTGCTTCAATCCTTTTGCCTTGCCAGGCTCCTCTCGTGTGTCCCCGTGCCTGGATGGGAGGGCAGTGGCTCTGCCTGCAGCTCCCAGCCTGCTGCCTGCCCTGCCCAACCTGCGGGCAGTGGTCCAGTGCCAGGGAACACTGCTTTTCCTCAAAGCAAAAAGAAAAAAAAAAAACCCAAATCACACTGAACCAAAGGAGCAGAGCACACACTGCACCGTGGCCAGGTTTCCCCACACACGTGGGTGTTTTCTGCTGGCAGGTGCCCAGGAGCTGCCGTCAACCTCGATCCATGTGGGTCTCTGCTCGCCCCAACCACAGCAGCTCTTACGGTTTCGGAGTTTGCTGGGCTTTGCAGGGCTCATGTGTCTGCATTTGTAAAATGCACTCATGTCAGAGCATCCCCTTTCTGACGAAAAACTCCCTGTTGAGGTCTGGAGGGGAGCAGACCTGGGAGAGCATGAAGTTTCCCATCAAAAAATCTCTTCTCTGAGGCTGGGTGATCCCAAAGCGCTGTGGCTGGGTCAGGAGAGCTCACTGCAACGCGAACCAGAGCAAACAGCCGAGACCACGGTCAGGTAGGGTGGATGCTGCTCCACACACCGGCTGCTGAGCTGGGATTCTGTGTTTATGCACACACTTGTTGTTGCACCAACCTTTCCAAGGGGATCGGTGTTTTGCAGCTTTTGCTAATATTGCTGTGTTGAGCCAGGATTTTTTTCCTTTAATTTCTGAGCTGGCTGGCAGCATGCAGCCACGTATGGATCTGGAGCAGGACTGGAGCGAGGCATTTCGGAGAGGCTGTGCAACAGCTGGCAGCACAGCCAGACGATGTAGCTGTCTGCAGGGTGTGTGCTCAGCAAACCCATCTCCAGGGCTCTGGAGGTGGGTGAAAACAGGTAGATGCTTGCAGCCTCGGAAGTCTGTTTTTACATCTTGAATCAGAAACATGCAATGAAAAATTCATATTTCAGTTCAGATCTTATTTTTGGCTCAAGATCAGAAAAAAAAATGTTAAGTGGGGAATCTAATGTGCATTTATATTTGCGTAACTCGCTAGCAGTGGAACTGCTTTGTGTCTTATACAGCTCATGCCAAAGTGAAGGATTTGCTCTTTCATTTTCAGCCTGGGGTGAAATTTTACAGTTGAGATTATAGGATCCTGAAAATAATTGTTGCCCCAACCTTAACTCTTACATTATAAATGAGGATGCATCATACTCAGCATGACTGGGAATTACAGAAATTAAGGATGAAAAAGACCTCATCTTCCAGCCAGTATAGGATTATTTTGCACAGTGTATTTGATTTTTTAAAGCATCCTCTCCCTTGCAGATGATGGCCATTTTCCTTACAGAGCAGTGCTGCTAATGAACGCCTCCATTTCAAGCGAGATGCAACAGCGATGTCCTCATGCCGCTCTTCTCCAAAAAAGGACAAAAGCAGTTTCTTTACCCTGCCCTGATATTCTTCTGGTCCAGGGAGCTCAGAGAAATTCAGGGCTGAGATGGAGGTTGAGGGATTTCAAGGGATAGCCGGATACCAGCAGGCGAATGGCTGCGCAGTCGCTGGGAACTGGGAGGTGCTGGCACCTGGGCAAGCACAGGGGTCCTGGGAATAAGGATGCTCTGCCTCCATCCCCACCAGTGACCTCTTGGACCTCCTCCTCACCCTGCTCCTTATTGCCCAGCCACCCTCCCTCCACCATCCCTGCACACTGGGCTCAGGGCAGCAGCACTGGGGCCATCCCCACTGGGTCCCCGACATCCTGCTGGGACAGATGCGGAGCCACAGCTCTAATGACGTTGTTTTTTTTCCCTATGCCCATCAGGCCAGATTTCCGTGGTGGAATGAATAACTGAAAGCTATAAAAGAGAAGTTTTTTTTTCTATACTTTCTTTTTCTCCCTCTTTGCCCATCCAGGCTGGCTCCTTTCCAGCCTCCTTCCACTTCTCTTTGTTGTTGCTAAAAAGATTAAACTTGTTTGACCAGGTTCTGAGTCAGCACAGTTGTAAGGGGAAGATGAATGAGGCTCTTTAACCCTGCTTATCCCTCCAAATGCCCTCCTCATGGAAAGAAACACACACATGTATGCTCCCGGAAACATCGGTTTTAATGTTCCTTTTATTTTTAAGTCGTTCTTTCCCCCAGTCTTATTTCTACTTCTGTCAGATAATGGGGCTGCTCTCACTCCTGCTGCTCTCTGTGCTGAACCTTTCTCTGCTTTTCCATGCTGAAAGGGCTCTTCCTTTCTTCTGGATCTTCTGCAGTAAGGCAGAGCAGGATGCGTGATCCTGAAAGGGCAAAGCTGCTCTGTTCTTTTGTCCCCAAAACCTTTCCCCTCTCAGCCCAACTCTCACATCTTCATCTTTTTTTTCCTCAGTCCACGGAGGCGGCTGCCTTCAAAACTCTTTTTTCCCAGTAGTAAAAATCAGAAACGTGAGGAGAAATCTGAAAGATGATGCAGAGAGATGGGGCTTACACCCAGGGAGAGCAGTTTTGGGATGGGATGGGATGGGATGGGATGCTGCTGAGCGGTGAGGGGAACCCGTTGGGGTATCATGGACCTTAGCACTTGCATCTCCTTGTGAACTGCTTTGTGGTCAGACTGTATGTGTCCCATCAGTCCATTCCCCATGACCAGCCCCGTGCCGTGGCACTGAGCCTCATGCACCCACATTGTGTGGTTCACGGTGCAGCAAGCACCGACAGCATCCGCCGGCACTCCAGCATCCCAGCACTTGCAGCCCTTTGCGCTGCAGCAACATCCCACTTTGCCAGCACCTAGACCCAACCAAAGAGCATCTTCATGCCTATTGAGACAGATCCGAAGGCAGAATGAAACCTTAGGGCAGGATTTCCATCCCCAGCTGTGCTAATTACTCCTGGTGTTTCCCTTTTGTTTGACAGGCTACCCCCAGAGCCACAAATCTCCAGGAAATTTCTGAAGATGAAGGCTTGGGAGAGGCAAATATTTTTCAGCTTTCTGTTTGGGTGATAAACAGAAGTAAATGGTGCATCCATAATCCTAGATTCTGCTTTACAAATGCCTTGTGGTGGTAGTGTGTGCCATTCATGTAGGTGACTTTTAGAACGAAAAATCCCATTTAAGCCTGACCTTTCACGTTCTGGAACATAATAGACTGTGCAACCAAATCGCGTCCTCCTGGCAGGGACACCAGTGAACTGGAATATTAGTTTTGTAAGGGGACATTTGAATTCTGAAAATTCCTTTGTCAGAAGTTGTGTTTCTAACTGGGGGTCCATTAAGGGGGAGGTTTGTGAGCCGTGCGGGGTAGGGACGGTGCCCCCAGCCTGCTGACACCACGGTCTGGTTCCGGTGAGCATCTCCCTGGGGGAATGGTGATTTGAGTTTGGGAACAGGTCTCCTGAGAGCCCTCTCTGCATAGAAGTCTGCTTGTCTCACAGGGAGCAGGAGGAAGAAGGAACAAAGATGGCAAAGGAGGTAGAAACAAGATCTCCTGCTCTCCACAGCAAACACTGGGCAGTGACGGAGTGTCCTGTCTGGAATGGATGGGGTGGGATGGAGTGAGCGGGGTTGAGATGAGATGGGATGAGGTGGGATGAGATAGGGTAAGGATGGGACAAGGTTTGTTCTCCCTCTCCAGCAGCTGCTCCTCATCCTGCCCCTGCCCAGGCTGGGTGCAGGAAAGGCAGCTCACGCAGGTGGGCCTATTTCCAGCCCAATAATTAATTATTGCTGCTGCTTCCCTCGTGGGGCTCTTTGTGCAACAGCTCCCCACGTTGGCTGATGAGGCTGCTAATTCC
>NW_010113460.1:2557-3238 GCF_000699245.1 Pterocles gutturalis | reverse complement strand
CTCACGAGGCTGCTGTGGCTGCTACTCGAAGCATTTATGTTAATACGCTATCAGGCAGCCACATCCCATGGCTTATCATTTTCATCAAGTCTTGGTTTTATGGTTGAAAGGAATTACTTTCAAAAGACCATTACCACCTCCCTGTTTCTCATGGCCTTATGCCTACCTGCTGTTAAGCTTTTATAAAGGCATAATTTTTTTTGTGTAAAGCTCATAAAAGCCGCTACTCAAGTCCCACGCTTGAGTCCACTTCCCTTGCTCACTGCCTGGGACTTGGACTTGGGCAGGAGCAATCCTGGCTGGTGCTGCTGGGAAGCTGGGCAGTGGAGGAGAGAGCGACCGCTTCCTCCCCAGTGAGCCCATGGCTCTGTGGGGCTGTGTGATGGTCCCAGTGCAGAGTCAGACTGTGTACCTTGCTGATGAGGATGCCCCGGGTATTTTTCAGGAGGACAAGGGGACATTGGTACATTTGGCCATCTCCAGGCACGGTGTCAGGCAGGGAGAGAGCAGGATGCTGGTGGCCTTGGGCCCCTGCGGTCCTGTTCATCCCAAGCACAAGTTTCGGTACCTTCTTTACTGAGGGATTCTGTCTTCCCCTTGCAACCATCACAGGCAGATGGTTTCTGCACAGCCAGCCCTGGGCTGCGGCTGGCACTGCTCTTCGCAGCCTGCTGTCAGGGC
>NW_010113460.1:0-2537 GCF_000699245.1 Pterocles gutturalis | reverse complement strand
TTCGCTTCTTCTTTTTTTTTTTATTTTTTTTTTTTTTTTTTGCTGGCAAGTTGAAAAAGGGGCAGGGAGCTAGTCACACCACCAGTCACTTGCCAGTAACATAAAAACTCTTATGCGCCAATATATCAATCAGCGTTATGTGTCAGCCTTGACTACTGCGTTCAGCTTCCATCACCCAAACAAAATCAGGCTGTAGGAGCCGAGGAGGAGGCTAATACTGATGGCTGCAGGCATGGCCGGGCATACAAAGCACAGCTGGGTAGCTGGGTGGCCAAGCCGGCTGCTGGAGCTGGAGAGAAGAGCTGGGGGAGATGTGGGGTGCTGGCAGTGATGGGGTTTGCTGAGCTTGTGGTGCTCACTGCCCCCGGGCAGATGTGGTGCTGAGGATGGGTGAGGGTGCCCCTGAATGCTCGCTGTCTCTCAAAGGGCTGTGGCACCCTGCCTGTGGCCTCAGGCAGGAGCAGGTCCCCGGTCTGTGCAGCTCCCCCAGCCTCCTGCCATTAGCCTCTGTGCCTGCTCCTCCTCTTTGCATCCAATTAGAATAATTGCAGCTAATTAAAAGGAAGTAATGAATTTCAAGGGAGGCACTGTGTGCTGTCCCAATCTCTCTTTCCACCAAGGCTGTTAGAGCTGCCTTGGGATGGTTGCTCCTCATTAGCATCTTTTGCAAGCCCTGGTGCTCATGGTTGCCCCTGGGCAGCGAGCGCAGCTGTGCCCTGGCCCTGCTGGTCCTGGTGAGGGCAAGCACCACCCCATGCAAGGCCAACTGTCTGGGGAGCCCACACAGCCCATGCTGGGTCAGGCAGGCATGACCGTCAGTGAGCGCTAAGGTCCAAGGTACGTTTTGGATTAAATGTGGCTGGGGAGCAGTCTCTGGGACCTTGTCAACCTGCTAATGCGATGCTCAGTGCCTGCATCCCTCTGGCTGCACCTCTGCAGGGTTTGCTGGATGCGGCCACTGGCACAGGGCTGGTGCTGTCCTCACGGCACTTCTCCTGGCTGGAATGATGCTGGCGTTGGCTCTCGCCGGTGTGGCCACGCCGGGGATGGAGAGGCTGCGGTGTGGGCAGCTTCACAGCATCAGAAAACTGTGGGCTTTGCGTTTCTTTGTATTAAATATGCAAGTGGCCACTGTATCTCCTGATTATTTAATTTGCCTTGGAATAAGAGGTATTTGTATTCATTTCCAGAGATGATGTACAGGCCTGATCTTAAACCGATTTAGACGGTATTGTACATCAAGAAAAATGAGAATGGGAAAATCTAACGTATGGTGTTTTTTTAAAACAGGGCACTACACAAACCTGCACAGAATTACAAGAGATAGGCAAACGCTGTCACAAAAGTCTCTCTTAAATGACAAAAGGACATGAAGAATAGTGCTGCTCAGCAGCACAATACAAGCTCCAATAATACGATCACATGCTTCCTCTCGAGTAGTTTGTAGTACGAGGGCTTTGACAGATGTCCTCTGTCAAATCTTCCCCTGGTAGCTGGAGATGTTACCGGTGTCTCCCATGCCCTCTGCCAGCAGGCACTGACCCGGGGCAGGGAGCCAGCTTCTCCGGGTGCCTGCGTGTCCCCTGGGCATGCTCACCCCTCTGTGCCCACGCTTCAGATGCCCGCTCATCACCTGGGCTCATTTTGTGTTTGCATTTTGGCTGGGCTAGGTATGACTCTGCATCATCCCCACTGTCCATGCAGGGGGTGGGTGGTGAGCCTGGGGTTTCTGCAGCTGGGAGCTCCCTTTGGGGTGGCTTTGTCAGGGATATCTCCAGTCTAGGAGGATGAGCGGCAAGAAAGGTGGATGAGAAATGCAGCTCTGCACATGGGCAGGCAGCGCATCCGCTCTTTGCACATCCAGATATTTGGAGATACAGGTGCAGCTCCGTCACACCCAGCCGCTGGAGCAGAACATGCTCAGTGCTTGGGTGGGCTGCAAACCATCTGCTGTGAGAGGTGACATCCGTAGCTTAATAACAGCACTCCAGGTCAGAATTAAAGCCCTGGCTGTGGCTTAGTGGGTGCTGCAATCACTGCAATATTGCAAGGTCTGGACTTTAAACAGTCATTAAAGCTGATGTGATAAAGGGGGAGAGGCTTGAGCAGATGCTCTGGCCGGATCAGAGCACGCATGCACACCTTGCAGTTTGGTTACTGCAGGATTTGCTCTCATCTTCTTTCCAAAATCATTGCAGAGCAATGCTGTGAGCTGCTAGGAAACAGCTGTATTATCGGAGGTGGCTGTGTGCCTGCGGGAGGGATAGCGAACTGATCTTTCCTGGGAATCTCTTAGGATCAGTGCAAACCTTTCCATGGAAGTAAATATGCATTGGAGGGGGGCCAGATTTTGACCCTGTCTGGATGTGAGGTTTTAATTATCAGAGCTGGATGAATGGCACACAACATTTTGCCATGAGCATTGCAATTTCTAGGAATTTGTTTTGGCATTGTTTACTCCTTTTGGGCTTTGTGTTTATCAACATACAAATAAACCTGCTCCAAAGCAGGTACTTTCACCTAAGCAGTGTGCTGGG
>NW_010113459.1:30205-39029 GCF_000699245.1 Pterocles gutturalis | reverse complement strand
TCCTCAGCGCTCCCTCAGGCGGGGGACCGCGGGGCTGCCTCGGGCCAGGCAACCGCCTTATTGCTTCTTTTAATGAGTTATTGCCCCAGGGGGCTGAAAAGGGACAATACGCGAGGTCTGGTGTGGTGGTTGTGTTTTTTTTTCCCCTACAGAGAGTTGCTCACTTTAAGGTTTGGTGTGCTGTCGTTACTGAGGGCAGGAGTCCCCGAGTGACCCTGAGGAAAAGCAGGGCAGGGCGGCCTTATCCTCGCTGCTGGTGGGGCAGGCTGAGCGAGAGTTCAAGTGCTGGAATGAAAGGCTCTTGTCGCCTCTCTGGTGTTAGCTGTTGATCAGTAAATGCCAAATATCGAGGGAGGAGTGACAGGACTTGTTACACGGACTCTCAATGGTGCTGCTGTGAAAGGTGTTAATTCCCCAGTGCCGGCCACACAGAGCAACTGGCCAGACGTTCACGCTTTTGTGTGGGACTGTGTATGACCAAGTTGTTATGATACAATAACCTGGACATAGTTTTATTTGCTGGGGCTTCTAGAGGAGGAAAAAAAAAATCAGTTTGAATTTGTTTTCACAAAGGAGTTGTAGCAAATGATGTTAGGAGTTTATGGTTTTTAAATGTGTAATTTCTGTTCAAATGACCCAAATTCTAGCTTTGTCACTAGGTCAGACTAGCTCTACCTGCTCTCTTTTGTGGCTGTGAGCTGACAAATCAAGATCTTGCGGGCTTTGTTTTAGAGACTGGATAATCAGAGCTGAAGTGTTAGGCCCTATGAGTGCCTTAGTTTTTCCTACCTTGCAGGAATCAAGATGTAAGCCAATATAACAGCAATATTAGAAAAAAAGGTGTAAGATTGGCCTTGGTGAGCTTGTGCCTCAGTTTCTCCTGTCTTGAAACTGTGCAGCTGTCTTCACACTGTATTGTGCTCAAAAAAGCACTGCATCACTACAGCTGTTAAAATAATTTACCAGTGTTTGTTGCAAAACTTGAATGGTTTTAAAATCTAATTCTTCTCTTTTATTGTGCACCTGGCCATGATTTTTTGGGAAAAGGCGACGGGGGCGGGACAAGATTTTTAAAGCAATCTTTTATTCTGTGTGCAGTGTTTGCAATGACACATTCGTTTAGACCATAGTGGATTGAAGGACACTCAGGTCAGTAGAAAATTCAGGCAAAAACCAGTGTTTGAAAGTGTTTTACTCATCAGGGGTACACTGCAGTGATGCTTCTATGTGCATTGAAAGATTTGATAAATGCAGAAAGAAATATTCAAGATAGGGTGGGAAAGGATCGTACAAAAGTTAACATTAGGAAAAAACAGTCTCTGGTCGAATCACTAAATATGGTGTGAAAAGTCTCTACACTATTTTATTTAAATGTGCTTTATTTAAATTAATTTTAAGTTAATAAAATCTGTGCTGTAAAGCAATGAAAAGACTTTAGGGGTTCCAGAGGAGTATGCAGGTATTTAGTTCGTACATACAATTACTACATATATACTAAAATTGTCCCCTGCTTCATACAGAAAATATTGTACCCACATATTCATGTTATACAAACATGACCACACTTTTTAAAGTCTCTTTCTTTGAAGAGGGAATGTGTAGTCAGCTACTTAGTGCTAGGAAATCTTAATCTAACTAAAAAAGAGGCTTTTTTGAAACATTACCCTAGCTAGTCAGTTGATATTACTGGGTCTTTTATCTTGACTTGCCTGCTGCAAGCATCCTTCTTGCTTTTTCAAACAAGAAAGGAAAACTGTTCCTCCTGGTTTGCACTTATGCCTTGCTCTTGTTCCCTTTTTCTTATGTAGTCATCAGTTCAGATAAACAGTTCTCCCTTCGAGTTGAAGGAACAAAGTCTAGGAATTAGGAGCTGTTTTATTAGGATGTGGTCAGACACTGATGCGAGGGCCAAAACGTTCCTGTGGTACTGGGGAGCAGGCAGACAATTGAAAGCTAGCCCGATGCATTTCAAGTCTGTTGGGTCAGTTCTTGAAAGTCATGTCTCAATGTGGGCTATTTTCATCTTGGTTCTCTTTGCTTACCTTGGTGGGCCCACACACGGTCCAGGAGTACCATGCTGAGAACAGATGCATTTGTTGAATGGCACAATTTCTTTGCCCTCCCTTTAAAGTCAGAAGAGTTAATCCAGGTTTCTTGCGGTGCAGTGGAGAACACATTTAGGCCTGTCAAGTCTAATAGTTTGGGGGTTCATTCCTTCCCTCCCCCCCATTATGAAAGAAAACACACTAAACATTTTTTGGAGATTAGTTTCTATGTAGTTCAGGTTCTAGAATTAAACATTCCAGAATCAGTGAAGTTAGAAAATGAAGCTTTTGCAGAGAGTGAAATTTGAGATGCAGAGAGGTGGTGACTTGAATTCAAGTCCTGTGTTCCACATCTGCAGTCTGTGATGCAGTAATTTGGGAAGTAAGTTTGGGGGCACATCTATTACAGGCATTTGTTTTCATGTACTAAGCCCAGATAGGAGATTGTTAGAAGTGTTCATGCCAGTTTCCTCTTTATTTATACAATTTTTATAGTAAGCATGTAGAGTTATCATGCAGTTGGAGGTACACAATGTGCTTCGACTTGAATACTGAAAATTATGCCTCCATTCACTCAAAGACTTCCCTATTTTTTTTTTTTTTTATTTACAAGAGAAAATGGCATATTTCCATCTTTTATCTGAAACCTCACATCTCTAAGAAACAAATAGTGGTTATCCTTTTTTGGGATGTGATCTTCAGCTGTTAGCCTTCCAGATGGTTGCAATTTAACTGATAGTTTTGTTGATGCTGTGTTGCTGGGGTCCTGAATGCAGATGATGCTTTTACATATATATTGTGCTGTGAGAACTGTAGTGAGAGGTGTGTTTTTTAGGAGAATAATTCAAATTTGGAAAACTTGAAGCAAAGCTGGAGAATCATGTAATTTTTTTTCTCTTTTAATATAGAAGTTACCATTTAAATTTGTGTGTGAAGTACTGAATTGACAGCTTTTCTATTCTTCAGAAGTTAATTTCTGGTTTATTTACATGGGTCATTTGTAGGCTAACTGATTTCCTAGGGAAACTGTCAACAGAGCATCTTGCTAAAAACATTTTTGTTGTACTATCATGGGCTGTGAGGCTAGTGGATTAAAACATGTTTATTTGGGTTTCTTTTTTACACCATTTGTAGTTATATTTAATGAAAAAAAAATTGCTCTAAAGCATTTGGAGGAACTGTAGATAATTTCCAAATGGGTTTTTACAGTTTGAAAGTTCCTTATCTTTTTATTGTAGCTGTGTTTTAATTATTAAGGCATTTGTATCAGCTTCAGTAAATAGTCTTCTGGTATTCAGTGTTTGACCTCAGATGTTCATGTTTGAACTCGTACATCTGAATTTGATAAAAAATGCCATTCTCTGAGAGCATGACGTTAGTTATGCTTAGAAGCACAGAGTCTGTGAAAGTGCAGTAAAAGACCCCTGTGAAAATTGGTGATTTGGTATGAGATCCTGTATGAGATTCCTGTGTGATCTGATCTAGGTGTCCTGCTCCGGCAGGGGGATTGGACTAGATGATCTTTCGAGGTCCCTTCCAATCTCTAACATTCTGTGATTCTGTGAGAGAGCAGAATTTAGCTCCTGTTTAATTCGGAACAGTACTTGGCTTCTAACTTTGACAGATCTGATGAGGCAAATTTTAATGGTGTTTAAACCTGCTATAAAAACTTGGAATCTGAATTCTGTCTCTGTGTACGTAGCTTTCACTGGAGCTGGGCATGTCCGCCTAAAGGCTGAAAGAAGCCTTGTAAGTGTAACGTCTTGTGTCAGAAAGAACAAGGGTGAAGGTGGTGATAACAGGTTTATAGGTGGTTGTTTTATGATACTTTTTAAAGTTGGAACTCATCACATGCATCAGCTGTTTCAGACTTAACAAAAATCTTCAGAATTTACCATATCAGATGACTCTAAAGATGATTCTCAGTATGAAGAGGTAATTTACTAAATTGGTCATCTTCTGATATATGTGGTACAGTATTCATGTTTCATTCTTTTGGTTTACTTCATCAGTCACAACAGCATGCTGGGAGAAATGACACGAATCTCCTTTGATACAATGAGATGATGCTATATCTATATTTTTCAAGAGAAGATTTAGTGTCAGTTGATTTGTTATATTTTGCTTTTATTTGAATGTTAAATATTTTTTTTAAATATACAGGTCTTTCTATTTAGATGTTTCAGCTTATTTATAATGAATATTTCAATAATGTAAATTCTATTTAAATATGGCAAAATATCATTTTAACAAGAACGGGATTATTTTCAGTAGTTGTACTGGGAATGGAAACAGTTGTATTCTGAAAGAAAGATGTCTAAAGTATGTTGATACCTAACTTAAAATAATTTCATTTAGGTTCCAGCAGATGATGAATTTAGTCTTCAGGAAGATGATGAGGATCTGTCAAAGGCTTTGCAGACTATTCAAGAGCAGGCTGAAGATGCCCAAATTTTAGTAAGAACTTCCTAAACTTTCTGAGACTGTCTGTAGTTCAGTTGGCATTAGTGGCTTAAAATTTACACATCATAATTTATTTTAATTATGAAATATTTGTGTAGAAGAGATTGCTTCTTATTTTTTCAATGTCTCTAAGGGCAAACATATGCTACAGTGGAAAAGGGAACTTAATGTTTCCTTTAACTTTTTCATTTTATGTTCCATAAACAACCTGATATTGAAAATACATGTAACAAATATATAGATACATTATTTAAAATACATTAATGTTATTACAATGTATCACTATTTTAGGGTTTGCTTCTTTATCTGAGTAGACGAAATGAGAATGTGATCCCTGACACAGGAAACAAACTGTGTATGCTTAAGACCTGTGGAAGCTTCTTCTCCGATACTTTGCTAGAGAAGATTATTCATGTAGTGAAAATAAAGAATGGGCTGTTACACTATGTTAAGTCAAAATATTAATGAAACTATCAATCATTTCACACAACTAGTTTTTGAAACTTCTTACATTTAGTTTATTTTCAGTCGTGTGATAAATAGTTAGTTACACAATAGGATTGTTATATTGCATTTTCCAAAATATGGTTTACCTGAATTTACTTGTTTATGCAAATCTAATGGAAAAGTGTTTTTCCCTGCTGTGTTTCTAATATCACCACTATTTATAGCCTCATCAGTAAGCTATTGTCATAGTCTTTGTTTTGCAATAGCAAATTGTTAATAATGAGAAGATAAAATTATCTGAATGATTCTTAACATCAAAATGGAGGAAAAACGTGTTGTCTTCTGCACTAGTACCTATCAACAGGTTAGTTTTGAATTGTAGATCAAAATGTGAATAAAAACTGACAATACTGCAGTCTTATGTGTTTTGAAACCGAGCATGCCTGAAAAATAAGGGAGAGATAACAGAAGTTTTTAAGACTGAACATGCTTAACATTAACCATGTAGAGGAAATTCTTAATGTTCTTTAAGGATAAGTGAAGTTGTGTCTGTTTTACTGTGTGAGTTGTTTCACTTTTAACTTGAATGTCAAGGAAGAATATTTTCAATCTATTGATCTTTTGACAGTGCTATATTTAAATTATCTTCTCCCTCTTTGTTGATTTGTTGAACTTTGAGCAGTAGGAAATAATGCGCTAATATCCCATTTAATCAAATTGAAGAAAGTGCTACTTTTCCTTAAACAAAAGAAGAACATGTGCGCTTAAGTTCTCTTTGATTTTGTGCTTATGCTAATAGATATCTTCTTGCTTCTTGACTCATTATTTGGGGTTTTTTTTTTTACATAATTTTGAAACTGAAATAATATTTCCAGCCTTTAGACAGAAAGACATCAATAGAAAAAATGTTTTAATACACTTGCTAGTTCCTTGACAGCTTTCATTATGATTTACTGTATATTTTGTCAGGCTCAGTGACTAGACTGATGCTAATTCACTGGAAAAAAACAAGTGCTGCAGTGAATGCGTTTGGTGACTGAAGTTAGAAGTACTGTTTCCTTGAATTAATATTGAATCAATATCTAATCTCTGAGCTAAGAAGCACAGTAGAAGTTTGCTGTCTTCATGTGATAAATAATTGGTACGCTTTTTCAATGATTAGCTTCTAATGTTGGCTAAAATAGGCTAAATTAGGTAATGACCATATAATGGAATAGCTACTCTGTGATAATCATTTTCAAGTGATTATGTATATCTTCTGTTCATAGTAACCTGTATACCTAATCCCATAATAAAGATTTTGTTTCAACACTAGATGCAAATCTTTTGGTTAAGAAAAGGAATTATATAGAGAAGGCATAGATCAAGTGAGCATCTAAAAATATTTAAGTGATTTGCCAAATGGCGATACTCAGTTTAGAAACTGTGGGTATTTATAGTAACTGCAGTTTCTTTTACACGCTGTAAAAAGGTCAAGTATAACCAGGAAAATCTAAGAAAAATGCTTATTTTGAAACTTCCTCACCAAGTAATTAGCATTAATTACTAAGTGAAGAAGAGCAAACATAAGCAAATGAGAGATGGTGCTATTCCCCTTTTTTTGTATTTAAATAAAATCGATGTGTAGGAATTAAAACTGTGTTTCTATGGAGGATATTGAGATATATTCTCTTTCCTTCTGGATCTGTGTATACATGCTGTGAAACGACTGGTCTTCAAGAATTTTTGTGAGGCTCTCTCACCAGATACAGTTCAAGTGTTTGTTTGGATCCCCACAGGGAAATGACAGTGATGGAGCTCTAATCTCTAAATATCATTTTGCCCTAGTCTGGAACTGAAAAGGCAGCTGATGCAAAATACAGCTGTGTTGGGCGACACATGCTTTGAATAGCAGTGATTCTGCCTGCTGTTCCTGTTGTAGTCATAATTTGTCCTTTTCAGTCACAACTCATGATTTTTTTTTCCTGTTGTCATTGTTTTGAGCCATTGTAAAGTAATATAAATTAGATATTATGAGAATATTTTTACATATGAAAGAAAATCTTCAGCTGATAGGGACCCTAGGGAAAGGATACAGAACTTCTGGAAAACTACACACACGAGAAAGCTGGCTGAATTACTTTCTTCAGTAGTTACAGCTATTACACTTCCATTTCAGAATCTTTATTTTCTTAAAATCCCTAATGATACTCTAAAGTCACCTTGCCCTTCATTAACCTTATATTTTATGTAGGTTTCATTTACGATTTGGTCATGTTAAAAAATATTTGAATTCCCTTTTTCATTCTGTTTTAGTTTTATAAGTTTTGCAAGAGTATCTTGCAAAGTCCTTAAGGTTAAGCTCTTAGCAATTAATTTGTTTTACTGGCCATATTTCAGTCCTTACACTGAAAATGTTTTGAAGATTTTAATTTAAAAAATTTAACGAATAAATATTTAACAAAGCAAATAGTTTGTTTATTCAGACTTCATGGTCAGAATACTTTAAGATGGTTTTGTCCGTATAGCTACTATAGGGTGTCTGCACCCCATTAATAGATTGTATTTTCCTCATTTCTAAATGGATAAATATATACAAAAAACAACAGTTATGCAGTTCTGTGGTAATCATCCAAGCTTAAGATGAAGTTAAAGTGGTTAGCCTAATACTGTTCACAAAGTCTGCAGAAGAGCTAGGAATTTAATTCTGGTTACCTGAGGCCCTGTTCCAATACTGTGCCTGTTAGACTGCGTTCATTTTTCCCTATATTGTACTCTGCTCTAGCTTCAGTTCCTGAAATGATTCTCAGTGCTAGTATCTAGCTAATAAATTATCTTCTGCATGGATGAAATGAATTCCTATCATATTTCCATTTATTAAGGGAATCAAGCTGTGTCATTTCTTCCAAAGACTGCCTTTATAGATGTGTTTGGGAGACTACAAGCAACAATATTAGATATTTGCCTCACTTGGAATAAAGAAAGAAAAGCAGCAAGAAAAGGGATGCAGCTGCATGTCTGCGGATGAACTCTTTGGTTCTTGTATTGCCACAGTTAGAAATTAAACCTGTCTGATGTACTGTATCTCTAGTAATGAAAATATGCTAAATATTACATTGTGTTTGGCATATTGTATTATTCCTAACACAGTGTTACATGGCCTTGATTGTACATGTACAGTTATCTCTGTTTGTATTAGGTAGGTTGCTTGGATTAAACACAACATTTTCTGTATTATACAAAATGGCTATGAGATTTTTCCGGTGTTTTCATTTTATGAAGAGAAATGCCTCTCTCTCCAGGTGATTTATGCAGTCATGTTGAGAGCTCCCACTAAGGACATGAATAAGCCATAAATGAATGGAGTTATCAAAATCCCTGGCCTGCAGATTCTTTTTTAAATGGATGGAGGAAATAATTTGCAGTCACAGCCTTTAGCATGTCTTGATGAATATCTTTTTTTTTTTTCAGTTTTGTTAGTGTTGAAATGAAAAGAAGGTAGGCATGTGTGGAAGCTGTTTCTGCTTCTCATCAGTTCTCTACAGTGGCTTTTTTTTTTTTTTTGTTATTATGTAGTACATGTTATCATAGAATCTGAGTTGCTTTCAAGAGCGCACTGAGTGATAGCTGTCAAGCCCATGTTTGCTCTGTCGTCCTCTTACCAGGATGCAGGCATATGCCATGCGGTATCTGTCTTAGCAGCCTGCGTTGCTGAGCAAGTCCGTTGTAGCGTTGTGCCCATGTGGAGTTCCCAAATGCTGAGAGCTTCACATGTAGGTATGTCAAGTCACTGTAATCCGTTTGAAGTGTGAATGAATTAAGGCCATCTCTTTGGCTGTCAAGTCCTGGCAGTCCCTCTCATCTGGTTATCTTTAAATGTATTTTGCGGG
>NW_010113459.1:14933-30174 GCF_000699245.1 Pterocles gutturalis | reverse complement strand
GGGGGGGAGGGGGTGTGTGTCTCAGACTGGGTTGTATTTTACTTTTTTAAACCTTGCATCTTGAAATCTTTCTAGGAGAGCTTGCTATCAAGCTATGCAGTGAGAGGGCTGAATGGAGTTGGGTGGAGGAAAGAAGTTTGCATTGCTATGAAAAGCTGTGAAGGGGATTTTGTGTTTTGTTTTTTTTTCCTCTGTGGTAGAATTGCTCTGTTTTGTTTTGATTCTGTTTTTGGCAGCTGTGCTCGACCCATGAGCTGATCTTATCTGAATAGCTGTCTATACTGGAGGAGCTACATATGAAGTCGCGGTGCACCATCTGCATTCTCCTTACACTTGTAGCAATGTTGTCTGACAGCTTTATTCAGTGTCTGTATGTGGATGTTGAGAAGAAGATGGAGAAGTGATCTTCCTAAGAGATCTAATGATAGAGATGCAGTTCTTTCAGTCTCTCTGTTGCATGCATCATTACAAAAAGAATATAAGCCATTTTACTGTCACCTTAGACTTCTACATTTTTCGTTAGAGGGAGTATTGATTTTTCTCATCAGTAGTTTTGAAGGTTGCTGAAGGGTACAGGAGTATGAGAACTGACATTTTGTCTCTGGTCAGTGCTGGAGGATCATCTATCAGGTTAGTTTCAAGTCCATGATAGATTATGTCAGGTTCAGAATACTTGCTTAAATCAGGTGATTTCTGAGTTAGTTCTTGATAACCTTTCCTAGACCTTGACACTGGAAGGATCAGTGATTACAGATCAGATCAGGACAGACAAGGGAAACATTTGACTGTACTCCAGTAGATCTGTGACTTTAGATGGCTGCAGAAATAGAAGGTATGATAATTACATTTCCCTTGTAGGTTTAATAACAATTATCAAATTTTAATTCCAGGCTTTGCAATCAGTTCTGACTTCTGAGAAATCGGTGTCTGAAATACCTGAAGCAATGGATGACTTCTTTTGCAATTTCCTGGTCAGACTTGGAATGTCCAGAACCCTCGATTGCTTCCAAACTGAATGGTAAAATATTTTAAGTGACCCTGTTTCTTTGAGAATTAGGAAGCAGATGTTCAGGATTCAAATATTTCCAGTATTTCAGGATATATTTCCAGAACACTCTTCTGAGTACGAGACATTCTTAAATACGTAGTGTTTTACCAAATAAGTGTATTCATATTGAAAATGAGGGTGCAAACTATTGTTTTAAGGACAGGCTTTCAAGAAAGCTGACGCCAGTGAGCTCCTAACCAGGTACCTTTGAAGGACTGTATGTATTTTACCGAACTGTAGACATTTATGAGCCTGAAGTGGTCACCTGGGGCCTCTTTTGTGACCAGTGAAGAGAAATAGTAATTTTTCAGGATGCAACTCAGATGGGTTGTTTAAGCTATCTCCTTTAAGGTGAAATGAATTCAGTGATATTTTCTCAATAATATTGTGCTCTCCAGTGACTACCAATGGAAACTAGATACCAGTTGCAGTGCAGAAGTCATCATTGGATCAAATGAGTCCAGTGCGAAATGACCAGCATTTCATTTCAGCAGTGCTGAGAAACTATGCGGCTTTGTTATTTTCTTGCTTTCCACAACCTGGGTGCCTGCTTAACAACTTAATGTTTTGTAGTATGGTATAGTATTTTCACCCTACTTGTTTGAGTATTTTTGGACATGTATCATACATACATTGTATTTTGAAACAAAGTAATCACAGTTGATACTTGGGTCATTTTGATATACCAGTCAAAATAATATGGTTGGTTAGTTTGTTTTTTCCTTTTTAAAATTTAATTCATATAGTAATCAGAAGAGTAAACTCTTGATCTGTTGCTATCTTCTTTCCCCCAGATTTTATAGATTGCAGAGATTTTGACCGTACTTCTTGCAGAAGTTTAAAAAGGCAGCTCTGTTTAAATACTCTGCTTTCACCACCACTCTCTTTATATATGGAATCCCACAGGATGTATGCTTTTTTAATACTGATAAAGAATGGTGTGCTAGGAGTGCTGCAAAGCTTGAGAGCTGGATTATTTTGGAGCAAAAGATTGCACTTGTCATAAAGTTCGATTGAAATACTTTCAGTTACAAGCTTGCTTTGAATCTACAAGTTACGTTGGAAAGATTCTGAGAGGTGGAAACACCTCCCTGAATTATCTTGTAGTCAGTCTTTAAACATCAGAGGTTCAGAGATTTGTTAATAAGGTCTCTTGAAATGGTTTAATTTGAACATTTGTAAATATGAAAAGTTAGAAACATTTTTTCCTATGAAAGCCTTGAAGCTTTTCAATTTTCTTAGAAATATTCTCTAATGGGAAATCATTGCTGTCATTTGCAAGGCTGTGCTCTTATTAGCGTAGAGCTCACCAATCAGGCCTTGCCTTTGGAATTAATAATGATCTGGCTTTTGATAGCGTAACAGTGGGACTTATAGTGCTCCTTCTCTAAGGAATCATTTAGTTCTGTGTTCTTTTTCAACAAGAGAACTGATATGAATAGCATTAAGTTTGAAGAAGTTTAACAGTTTTTATGGCAAGAGATAATTAATACTAGACAGATATAAATAGCGACCTTTTTATGAAACTGCAGCTTTCTTTGAAGCACTTAGAGTCTGACTTTATGTCAATGGCAAAATTCAAATTGCTCTTTGCAAGAACAGATCTTAGCAGGCCCTATCTTGTAAATCCTTAGCTATACATATATTTTCCTCTATAAGTAATATTTTTAATTTCAGCAGATTACAGATGAGCTCAACATGTCAGGATCTAATCTTACTGTATTGAGACTTTCTGCATTAATACCTTATTTCAAAGTGTTTCATGTTGGTATGAAATAGATAATTTACAATATTAATGAAACTGAGAGCAGATTAGTGTACTCAGCTTCCTCATTATGTATTGGGACGACACTCTTGCTTTCATGCTGTGGTGATCAAGTACTAATGGAATTTAAAATGACAAATTAATTAACGTAGGGAAAATTTATCAAAAAGCTTGCTTTGGAATAATTGTCTGCCTGAGATCTAAAGGTCACTTAAATTGGACCAAATTATCTGTGTTTATTTCAGAGTTTGAGAAAACATTCTGTTATTCTATCCAGCTCTATAAAATGTCATTATTTGATTGTATTTTATTTTAAGCCAAACACAGTCTTTTTCTATGATATAATGAATAATTTTATCACACGTGCAGTGATTTTTTTTTTTTCTTCCTTCCCTTTAGGTAGGTTTTTTGCACATAATCTTTTTTCTTCCAGTTATACTTTAAGGACCTTAAAAACAGATTAAATTATTCTTGGAATATCTAATTTACCATTAAACTTTCTATTCCTTTGATATGCAAGACTTTATAGTGCTTTTGTTTATTAAAGATACTGGATTGACAGCTTTGGAGTAGGAAGTGCAGGAGCTGATCAACTGTAAATTCATGCATCCGACAGTCTGTACTTCCTAATTCCAAAGAGCTCACTGCTGCTGGCAGCATTTTGCCAGTCTGATGAGCAGATGAATCATTTGCTGTTTACACATACGCACAGAGCTATCACTGAAATTAGATAGTGTAGTCATTGGATGGGTAATCTCTAAGTGTTCCTAGAGACCAGGCAGTGGTTCAGTTTGTGAATAAAAGGAGAGCTGCAGACTAATTATGGAAACATAATTTGAAAATTCTTTGCTGTTTGATGTGGTTAAAATTATGAATAAATTTAGGTGACCAAGGAAGGTGAAAAGCCATGTCTCTTGCGTATGCCTTGCAAAGATGGCCTGGGTTGTGCATAGCAGAGCCCATGCAACAAAGCTACTGTGTGTTTGCTCTGCATAAAGGCAGACTCATGACAAAAAAAAATTTCCTTCTTGTGGAATGAAGAAAATGGATATAGGTTGTGATCCTCCATGTCACAACTCCCTGAAGACAGTGGAAACAGTCTGTTTTTTTCAGGCAGACCTAAGTTTCCTCTGCTCTGTGCCCTCTTTGGCCTGGAAATCATACAGTCACATTAAATGTACGTTGTGCTCTGAGTTCATGCATCCTGAGAGAAACAAGGCTTATCAGTTCCAGGACAGCATCACACTAAAACAGATTCAGTTTTTGGATTAGAACTGGCTCAGAATACAAGTGAAGTAACCTCAAGTTTTATTTGCAAAAGGCCATGTGGACATACCTACTTTCTTGCATATGTAACAAGCATAACGGAATAATATAAATTTTCTACTTATGTGCTACTATTGATTGGGGGAGTGCACTGGGGCAAAAAAAGTGCTTTATTTTACTGTGCTCATTTCTTAGCCTTCTGTTGAAACTGTTTAAGAGGTTATCAGTTGGAATGATAATTTTCAGTAAGAAGCTCTTGTAAAAGCTAAGACTTGTAATTTTAATCCCTGAATGCATCTCTGGGTGAGTTATCCCTTGGTAAAGGATTAACCTGAGCTACATACCAGTTAGTTTATTGCAAGGCCTTTCTGCAACATGATTCCTCCAGAACCCTTAGAAACTTAAAATTTAATGTAATATATATAGTAGTAATGTATAATTTTTTAGTTGGTCGGCACTGGGCTTTGATCATAAAATTATAGTTGCCCCTCTGTTCCTTAGGTTTCCAGATTCTTGGTTAATTTTAAATAGCTATTCAAAAATAATAACTCAGTTGTTCGGAAAACCTTAGCAAAATGCTTGTGACTGCTTGGAACTAACCAATTTAATTTGCATCACAGTTCCCTTCTGTAATGGAAAGAAGTGAGGACAATAGCTATTTGGCAATCAGCTAGGTATGTAGGAGTTCTGCGAGTTTTACAGGACTGGGTTGATGAAAGATAATGAGATTTCACAATGCAATTTTGTTGTGTGGTTTTCTATTCCATTTCTACTACATGCACAAAGGCCTTCATATTTAGTAGTGCTGTTAGACAAGAGCATAGTAAATTTATCGGTAATAATTGTATTTCATTAAAATTGTCTTTCAGAGCTCTGATGGAGGCTAAGTTCATCAATTATCCATGTCTGATGTGTCTTTGTGCAGAAATTTGATGGTTTTCATGAAGTGGAGTTAGGGCGTTCAGTGGAGAAATTTTTCTGGCAAATAAAGGAGTATGTAGAGTTTGATCATTTGCAATGAGAAGTGCGCTTATTGTGGTTGCAATAGGAATTGTACCTGCTCATCTGTCAATGTTTATTTGAAAAAAAAACAAAACAGCAAGAAGAACAAAAACAAACAAAACCAACCAAGCTTTTTTCTTGGTATTAAAGCCAGTTGCTCCTGTAATTTACTTAAGAAAATGAAGTGATGATAGAATAAATTTTGCTTTGGACATGTTAGTGTAATTTTTCAATAACCTTTCATCTGCTGGTGGTGATTGTGAGTGACAGCTTAATTCATAGGGATGAGCTTTCCTAGAAGTATCCACAGAAAGCAGATAAGTAGCTGCTGACTGTAGGAAGTAATTTGGACATAAAAGTTTATAACATTCCACTTAAGGTTTGGGTTTTTTTTTGTTTGGAGGATGTTAAGAAAGAGCTGCTTGTCCAGAAAGAATCCCTTACTCTACAAACACTTTTTTTTTTTTCATCTAGGAATGCTGTGCTTACTGTCTTTGTTTCAAATCTGCTGCTTGTGTCCAAGTGCAGGACATAGCATTTAGTATATTTTTGTCTCTAATTATTGTTGTTATTTTCATACTTCCTTATTACTTGGGAAAATAAAAGAGCACAGATTGAATATATTTTTCCCTTGAAAAGGCAAATAATGTTTCTATTATTCCTTCTGGTGAGTTCCCACCCAGAACATCTTCCAGCTGCAGTCAAGACCAGAAGGGAAGAAGATTGTGGGCCTGTAGTTTTATCTGATATAAATTATTTATAGCTCCGTTGAACCTTTGCTGAACTGATGTTATGGCTACAACAGTGCACAATGTCTTAGTCTTCAGTGGGTCTATAAAAGTTTGTACCAACTGACGGTCTTGCTCTTCTGTCTTCTGGGACAGAACTAAATGAAGAAGTAGATGTTTTGCACATACACGTACTGTATTCTGGAATCTCCTCTGCAATATCTGCTTGCACAGAAGCATCTTATCCTTGTCTACATAGGCTTGAATCTTGATGTCATTAGGAATAATTTGACAGATACTGATAGCTTATAATCGTTCCTTGAACAAGCATGATTCTGCAGAAGCTTTATTTATTTTGTGTGGTGGCAGTCACGTTTTTTCGATCAAATTTAGCTTTTCTGAGTCCTTTCTAATATCACTGATGTGTTTTTTTTTTTTGGTTGGTTGGTTTTTTGTGTAGAAGACACTTAAGTACTTAAGGTGCTCTGTATTTAAATGCCTTTAACCCTAAAATTAATTGTGTCAATGCCTACGTGCTTTTTGCTCCCTGTTAGAGTATTCTTACTTTTTGTTGACAACCTACCAAAGATGGATCATCCTAAAAGATATGACAATGACTGAGCAGACTTTATTGCCAGGGGCTATTGAGATTCCTAGGTTGCTACACAGCATTACATGCTGCTCCAGATTCCCTTTTATTTTTCAAAATGCAAGTTAGTCTGTACACATCTTTAACTAAAGCAGCCTTTAGGCTTCTACATCACAATTATGTTTTCTTGGGGGCTGGTAAAATAAGTAAATATTGGTAAATATAATTAAATGAGGCAAGGGCAATGTAAGTAAACAGGAAGCAATGGAGAAATTTCCCAAGGTGACCTCTGCATTCCATGTTAAAGATAGCTCATAGAATTATTCATCCAGGTTATCTACAGCTTTGTCATCTTATTTGAGTCCTCAAAAATAAAAGATCTTGAATATATTTGAGCATATGAGATAAAAAGAACTGTGTGTATATACAAATGTTTGAAGAAGAATATTTTTTCTGTCTTTTAAGCTATTTGGAAGAAAGGAAGGAAGAGAACAATTGTTTAAATTGAAGTACTGTGTCATACAGGACGTGTCTTTTGACTATTATGAACAATAATACATTTTAGAATGAAAAAGCCGTAAAATAGTGGTGGGGTAGTACTGTTGGTAACTGTTAATGAGATGATAAATGTCTTTGTGATTCCGGTTTAGGTAAATGCTAGCGTGAAGAGGGAAACATCAGTGAAGTGAGAAAAAGGGAACATGGAATAAAATATCTCTCCATTTATTTTCTTCTAGGTATGAACTCATAGAGAGAGGGGTGTTCACAGCCAAAGACGTTGAATTGGTTCCAACTGTGTATACCCGCAACCAGCAACTTGAGACTGAGAATAGGCACTTGAGGAAAGATTTGGAAAACTATAAACTTGCTGCTAAGTATGTTGTTTGATCTTAATGAAACTTTGATCTACAGTAGTAAATGGCCAGATAAAGTAAACCCAAGTACTTAGTGGAAATAATAAGTTGCTGTGTGTTATGCTGGCTGTGCATATTTTCACTTCTAGGTGACATTTGTAATTAAAGTTCAATTTTCTCTGAGCTCTATTAGAAACCTAAATCTTCATTTCTTTTATTTGTATTTACTGGCCTATAGAAAACAATTTTCAATATCCAGTAATCACAATGAATTACTACAAAGAATCATGAGAGTATAATATGTAGAACTAGAAAATAGTTATGTGCATTTGGTATTAAAATACAGTATTATAAATTACAGCCACCACAAAACATCAACATAAGAAAAAAATCACTATACATTTATTCTTAATTTTTTTTAATTGCAAAAAATCTATTACTGCGGCCTTAGTGGTAAATGGTATGTCATTGATTATACTCGTGTGTGTGTTGTAGTAGCTGATTTTGAGTCACTTATACTTCAGTCGTATGAAAGTGAAAATATTTAGCCTATATAACGGAGAGATGCAATAATGAACTACATGTAACCTAACCTCTTCTGAGGAATGGTATGCCTGAACACATATGTATGCGTTCATTGAGAATTTATCCTGAGACTTAATAACTCATTTGGATTTTGCCAGTGCATAGTTTTAAAATATGGAGCTGTAAAAAAATGTTAACTCCATCGTTTTGATTTTCCTCAAGATTTCTCAAGCTACTAATTTTCATTTAGATAGTTCTTTTATATGAAAAGTAGCTACTCATATCTTAAATAAGCACTGCTGCTGATAATAACATTATTTTTCAATGATAATGATTTGTTATATTTCAGATTAATTGTTCATAGCCTACTAGTTAAGTAAACAGCTTTAATCATCAAGTCAAATGTTGAGTAGTCTGAATACACTGTTGCACTGGGAGATGGGCCATGTAGAAAACTTTCCTTTATATTAATCTGCAGCTTCTTTGGACAATGAATAGTTAGGGATTGTGTGTCATTTGAGTGGGAGAGTAAAAAGCAGTAATGCATTGTAAAAGAAGGAAAGACAAAATCTGATCCTTCTGAAATGTATTATTGTCAGTGGTAATTTTAACAGGCTTTCCTTTATTTTTTCCCCCCACTATTTTTCTTCTTTTTTTTTCCCTGCCTGTATGAAGCAGAACATGCTATAACAAGATAATCTAAGTGGATTATGACTTGATAAGTTTTCCTGTGTTTGCATAGCTACGTGATTGTTTAAGAACATAAAGCTTAAAACCATTTCCCTGTGATCATGAATGAGTTGGGTTTTTCCCATGGCTATATATTCTATGAGGTGCCAGAAAATTTTTTATACTAGATGTCTAGTTAAAAGGCTGAAAGATTCCATGATCTTGTGCAACAGGAAGAAAGCAGGAGAGGGAAAAGACATTGCCAGTGTGCTAGGTTCCTACAGGCTGTCTGTTAAATACAACTCCCCACACTCACTTCAGTGAACTGTGCTAAACAAATAAATAAATCTATGACCTGAAGTGTTTGATGAAACCTAAAATAGCAATGCTCTGGTGGTAAACAAGTGAGTCATGTCACCTGTTTGGTATTCCAGAGAGGGCGGTGAGATGCAGGGCAACTCTATATGACGTGAGTTAGAAGTGGGTAAATTCTGTTTACTGGCATTTAAATACTGTACTTATTCTGCATGTACCTTGTTAAAACACTATTAAAATTAGTCCTTCTCTCCCCACTTGTAGGGAGAGCTTTATTTTCTCAAGTCTTTCTTCTAGTGTTAGAATGGAGTATATGTAGATGAAAAACTTGTTTTGTGCTAATGGTCAGTACTTCATTTTTCAACCTTTTTGTTTCAAGTAACTTTAAAAGTTTTAATTGATACTAATGTTGAAAGTTCAGCACTTCTGTGGCATTTACTTTGCTTATTTTGTTTTGGATAATTTATGAGTTAAATCAGCACTGTTTCTGGCATAATGAGTGACATTGAGCATTTCTGCTGTATGTAATGTGAGTTACAGTGTTTCTTTATCTCTTTTGGATGAACCCTGATCATAATACTCTATACTAAATCCATTTACTCTAGTGACTGTTAACAGCATTTTTTCTTGTTCCTACATTCAGTAACTGTAGTCAGTACCCTTGCTATGATAAAGCAAATATTCCACCAGGAGCCAAAATTATCTGGAGGACAATTTGAGTTTTCAAGTGTTGTGAGAGAGAATTCACCAGCTTACACAGAGGCCAGAATGCCTAAAGAGCACTGAAGAAATGCTGATTTAACTGGTTAGAAACAAAGGATTTGTGAGCAAAGAAACTCATTTTGCTATATGTATTAGTCAGAAAGCTTTAATTGTGAGATAAAGAGCTGTAAAGTGTATTTGAAGAAAGCTTTTAATTATCTTTGGTAATTCTTCTTGGTACTCTTGACAACCCTCTTGCAGAAAAGAGATGTTATTTTGGACTTAGGCAGTATGAGGTCCTAGGATAAATGACTGTAAACCAATTACCTCCAGCTTTAATGTTGTTTAGCAGCTGATGGAAGAGATTCAGTGTCTGGAAGCTAAGTAAGCTGGAAGCTAATTGTATTTTGGGTATTTTAATATAGTATTTACAGGATTGTGTGGCAAGCAGGTGGAAAAATAGAGTAGGTTGCAGGCTGTTGGTTACATTTCACTGTGGTGTTTCATTATTTAAACAGAAAATCACAGTCTGCTTCACTTCCTGTGTACAACGAGTGTATATTTTTAATAGGTTGTCCAATGTGTGAAGGCATCTTGAGATGTAACAAAAATCTCTGAATGCATCTATTAAAAGAAATAAATGTCAGCATAAGTATGTTACTCCAAAGCTAGCGATAGTTATTACCTTAAAGTTTAGATACACTATTAACCTTTATTTAAATTATTTCTAAAAACACGTCTTATAATTGAAATAAAAACTAATTTTGTGTTGGTTTGTGATGTGACAGTGGTTAAAGTGTACCTTAAGTGTACTCCCTTTCTGTGTCTTTTATCTTGAAGGCTACAGCTGAGCCCTGATTGATTGCTAAGGGGTGTTGTTATCTGCTGCACTATTTATCAAATGGAGGCATAGATATTCCTTCCAATATGCAAGAGAAATTTGAAAACAACATGTCAGATAAATTGTTAACTCTTCCAGGAGACCTGTTAAGTTTAATTCATTGTCTTCAGTGATGATTTGTGTCATTCAAGCCTGTAATATTCTAATATGTGCTTGCAAGTTGAATAATAGATTGTAATTTTATAGTAGTATTAAGCTCTGCCTGTGTGGTGATTTTAAATAGCTTGTGTCCCATATATTTTGGTGTTTTTCTGTGGCTAGACCCTTTGTATTGCCTTTGTATTTTAATGTGTAGGTAGATAATGGTATATCAAGTTTAAGACTGTGTTAATCACAGGGACTGCTAACTGTGCTGTTAGTAAATTCTCTAAACATTTAGGAATTTATTAAGTAGATGGAATGAAAGTTGTGTACAGCTTGTGTCTGAGGTTTGTAGCTGTGTTCACCAACATCAGTTAAGAAGTTTAAATATTTGCAGTTATCTTTCTGTCCCGACTTTTTGAAGCATGCTCACAAATATAAACCCAGTTTACAGCCACAGTAACAGTCAACGTATAAAGCAATCCTGGAAATCATATTTATTATTACTGTTAGTGCTATCACCAGCAATAAAGTCCTCAGCTGATCTCCTATTCCTGTGCCAAAATCTAACCATTCCCACACATTTCTCCACTTGTACAATGAAAAAAATGAAGTGCATACTTTTTCTATTGTGCACCACATGTAAGTGCATCTGTTTAACTACATGGTATGTCTAGCATCCTTGCTACTAAATGCTATAACCTAGATACAGTAAAAACATGAGAGCATATTTTCTAAAACTGTCTTTATTTTATTAAAAATTTCAGGCCACAACTTGCAGCATTTCGGGGATTAAAGTCCCACCTAAATTCAGTGGGAACAGGGCATGTAATTCACCTTTGAAAATCCGTACTTGGTTTTGTTGGACCTTGCCCTCTTCTGCTATTTTTATCGAACTACTTGTTTGAGAAAAGTTTAAATGGGGAGACCTGCAGTCTTTGACATACATCTTAACCAAAAGAAATGGATATTGGCTTTGCTATGGCTATAACAACATCTTTTACTCTTAGAACAAGCCATCTGCTTAGCTCTGGAGGGGCAGGTTTTGTATTCAAGATCTTATGGCAAGTCAGATTTTGTGAGTAGTGTCATGATGGAGTTGTTTTGCAGAACTATCCTGAGACAACTGATTCATTTATCTCTCAAGTCTTTTGCTGTTCGTAGGAGCTTGAGCAGGATCATAATCTGTACTTTGTATCCCATGCCGATATCCTAAATTACTCGGTTTCACAACTTGTGATATTTGTGTCTATGCATCCACAAAACTCTGTGCATGCCCACAGCAACTGTCAGCTTTTCGGTGTTAACTGCAGCGGCAGCCTTGCCTGTTTTCATTTCCCTGCTAGCTTTTTCTCAGCTTTGGCTGATATATAGTGGCATTAATTTACTGTGCTGCTCTTCAGGTCTTTCTCACTGTTTCTGTTACAAGCAACAATTCACACACCAATGTGCACAGAGAAATATGGTTGTTTGTAGAGGTAATAAGTATAGTAAAAGCATATATAGTAAATATGAATTATTTGGATAATTAAATTTAATGCACTGGCAGTTATGGGTCTTCTGCCTGGGCCTGTGATTTTGGCATACTGCATTGTCACAGTCTCTTCCCTAACTCTCCAACTCATGTTGGAGAGGAAATGAGCTTTATTTTTGCAAAGAGCAAATATGTAATTTCTGTGAAAGGCAATTTCAAGCATTCTTTGCAATTACACAATTCATCTGCTAATCTTCCCTGCCAAACCCATATCAGTAAAGGCAAGGAGAAAATCTACAGAATATATAGAGAGTATTTTCTTTTATGTTTGTGGAGCAGAATATCTCAGGGTGTCCCATGGCTGTGTGTCAAAAATGCTTAGAGAATAACAGGTTATCAGTATGTTTGCAATTAATTTTGAAACTGATTTATTTTCCTTCTTGTTGTCACGTACAGCGGATAGGCTGCAAACACGCTTGAATAGAGCCTAGAACTTTTCTAGCACAGTCTTTTCCAGAAGCTCTCTAGATGCATGTATTTGCAAAGCAATGATAGTTATCCTTCTGTGTCCTTCTAGCATGTACTGTTATGTTGGGCTTCAGACACTGTGTAGATGTTAGAAAATCAGTATTGCAATACATTTTCATGTAGGATTTTAAACCCACAACAAACTGTTGTTTTCTAATCACCTGTGATTTGAATGTGTGCCCCCACAAGACCTCTTGTTCTTAAAGTAAGGTTCACATCTGAGATTTAGAATGCCAGGATCCTTATGAATTCTATCCAAAGGAACTGAGGAGAGATAATGGTGAAGGGCACCCATGGTTTTGTACATCAGCTGTCAGCAAAAAGACCTCAAAGGTACACGTTCTCCACCACAGGGCACACTACCAAAAGTTTCCAGCTTTGCTACAGAAGGCATGTGCATATCTGAAAATTAATTCTATGTGTATTCAACATATTGTGTTGAGTAATTAATAGGAGGAGATGAATATTTCTCTTACATGTTCTTTTTACATATAGCGAAGCAAAAGAGGCTTTCCTAAAAATGCAGAAAGAATGTGACTTCCATCGAATGCATCATAAGCGAGTGGTCCAGGAGAAAAACAGGCTTATTTCTGACATTAAAAGGTAAAAAATACTTTCAGCTACCATACATGTGACATTAAAGATAATGTCTTCAATTGTTGCCTGGTAAAAAGATAGTATTGTGGAATTTAAAGTGCTGAAGTAAAGCTAGCTGCATTTAGTTAGTGTCCTGCTAAACACAAGTTCCATGTGACTATTCTGTCGTGTCTCTTAATTTCTGATGTGTGTCATTTTAAAAAATATTTTCCATGGTGTCATGTGGCATTAATAAATACATAATATTGATAATAGTTGATTTTTTTTTACCCAGACCTTTTTCCATAAATATGTAGTGATTTCTGGGTTTAGATCCTTTATCCGTTTTAAAGGTATGTGGTGTCACACTGGGTTCAGAAGCTTTTCATTCATGATGTCCATTGCTGGTATTTTCTGTCCTTTTACATATTGAACTTCCTATATGAAATTTGCTATGTTGCTTCGGTTGCAAATAAGCCCAAACTTGTCCACTGGCATTGAGTTATAATAGTTTATAATATTTAATTTCATACTCTTGTCAATCTGGAATTCTGTAAGTTTTCTATTAACTGTTATGCTTCTTTCCCTCTACAAATAGAACTTTTATATTGTCCATTTGAAGATCACTGAGCCAGGTGAAAGAGTTAAGTTTAGAATCTCTTCTTTGCGCATGTTTGTGCCATCACTTGTTTCAAAATAGCATTGGGAATTGCCTTACATCTGCAGCTCCAAACAAGTCACAGGAATCTGGCTTGTCAATATTGTTATCAATAAATGCATGTAATAGCAACTGCATATTCTATGTCTTTAACCTTGAAATCCATACATACTAGTGCAAGAGAACAGTAGTCAGTGACTTATCCTCTGTGTCAGCTTTTTGCAAAATGCAGTATTTTTGAAGCTCAGTGTCCTGTGTTTCTCTTGAGAGATTATATATCTAACTTTCAGTTCTTCTGAGGATTTAAAGTCGTTGAGTATTCTAAAAGTAATGTGCAGTGAAGAAAGAAATAATAATCATATTGAGACTGTCTTGTCTAGATTAGGATCTTAGTAGTTGGATAATAGCTGTAATTCTTTCTTCCACTGTAATATCATCCACCTGCAAGAAAACAGAAATTAACAACACTGAATGTGCAATATATTTATGAAGGATTAAGGACAGTTCAAAACTGGATGGATTGTTTAAAAAGATAAGACTGAATAAGCTACGAAACCTCTTATTGATCTGATTTGTTATTTTTTTGTTTTCTTGTGATATTCCTCTTGGGTGGTCACATACTAAATACCTTTGCCTGTCTCCTTGGTGTTGACCTTTTAGTGCTTTTTTCTTTTATGTGTTATGTTACACAGACATAAATCTCTGGTTTAACTCATCTTTCAGGAATCATTTGTCCTCTTCTTGTTCACAGGCTGAAGGCACATTATGCATCATATGAACCAGTGCTGAAGCAGTTGACTGAAAAATACCAGACTACACTGAGACAGAAGATGTTAACTAGTTTGGAGAGAGACAGAGCGGTTGGGCAGGTAAAACTGTGGTGAATACCACTTCCAAAGCTGTAAGGAATGCTTTTGGTTTTTACTTTGTTAAATACATAGGATATTTCTGTTAAAACAACCCACTTATGCAGTAGTTTGAAGCAGAATGTTTTAGTGAGTTTCATGTTTTTTTGGTGAAATGTTAATATTGAAAGTTTGTGAAACTTAGTGCCACAGAATAGTGATTCTCAGTCTGCACTTGCTCTGTGCTGCTCTCCATGAGTCAGCAATGTGCAGACCTTGTTGTACTTTCAGTGTCAGCAACTTGGGGAAGGGTGTGATATTCTCACAGATTCATATGCTTCCATCTATGCTTTTAGAAATCTGTTATTTTAACTTTCTTTATTACTTTTTGCTATTTTATTTTTTCCTAAATATGTCCAGGAATGACCTACTTGTTTAGGAAAAAATACATTAAGGTATCAAACACAGTTTTTCTGTCTTGTGAGTTGAATAACAGAGTAGTATTTTACTCTGATAATCTTATCTGACGTCCAAATCATAGAATCATTAAGGTTGGAAAAGACCTCAAGGATCATCAAGTCCAACCATCAACCCAACACCACCTAACCCACTAACCATGTCCCTAAGCACCACATCTACATGTTTCTTGACCCCCTCCAGGGATGGTGACTCCACCACTTCCCTGGGAAGCCTGTTCCAATGCCTGATCACTCTT
>NW_010113459.1:13750-14667 GCF_000699245.1 Pterocles gutturalis | reverse complement strand
TCTTGGAGGCTTGAAAGGATCGCATTGTCAAGCCGATCTTATGCGGAATGATCCCGACACGGAAAAAGCAGAGACGGTTACACATCACGTAGGGATGCTACAAACCCGAAGGTCTATACACCCCCCAGTAACGTGCTCCCATCCCGCAGCGAACGCCCGTGCCACCCCCCGTGTACACGCATAGTGCACCGCGACGATTGCGAGATTCTTCTGGGCCCGTGACATCCCGAATGCCGGCTTTGGGTGGGGTCCGACCCTCCAGGAACCCTTATGCACGCGCAGGGAAGGTGCTTGTGGCCGCGCAGTCAAGGCGGCTGGGGTCTCTGCAGTGCCGGAAGCCTGCAACCGCCCATGACACCACTCGAAGTACACACGAAGCGCATCGCGACTAACGCGTAGATCTTCTGGACCCGTAACATCCCGAGCGCCGGCTTTAGGTGAGTTTCAGACCCCCCAGGAACCCTTGCGGACGCACAGGATAAGAACTGGGAGACCCACCAGCTTGTCAGCGGGAGTCACTGCAGTACTGGAAGTGTCAAGTCTGGTTAACAAGGGGAAGAATCGACCAAGCAGCCCCCCTCAAGACTGCATGGCCGTTGCTCATCTAATCTGCCCAAGAGCGAGGCCAGGACAGCAGCACGTGCCGACTGTCTGAGAAAAGTTTCACCTGTATATACTATCAAGTGGTCGGTGAAGCCACTCCATAGGGCGCTGGGTAAGCATAACCCGCGCTGGGGCAGGGACCGACTTGGTCACCACGAAGGGTGTCCGGTGAGAACCATGAGGAGGTGCGGCCCCCGTGGCAAAGCCCAGTTGTAACTAGCCCTCTTAAGAGAGTCACAGTTACTCCCACCAGCACCCACCTCACTACACCTTCCTTTCAGGTAGTTGTAGAGAGTGATGAGGTCTCCTCTCAG
>NW_010113459.1:11472-13532 GCF_000699245.1 Pterocles gutturalis | reverse complement strand
ACACTGCTGGCTCATGTTCAGCCAGCTGTCGACCAGCACCCCCAGGTACCTCTCTGCCGGGCAGCTTTCCAGCCACTCTGCCCTGAGCCTGTAGCATTGCAGGGGGGTTGTTGTGACCAAAGTGCAGGACCGGGCACTTGGCTTTATTGAACCTCATACAATTGGCCTCAGCCCATCGGTCCAGCCTGTCCAGATCCCTCTGCAAAGCCTTCCTACCCTCAAGGAGATCAACACACCCGCTCAGTTTGGTGTTATCAGCAGACTTACTGAGGGAGCACTCCATCCCCTCATCCAGGTCAAGGTCAATCTCCTGATTCAGGTCCAAGTTGGTATACATGATATTCTGCCCCTTTAGCAGGAACTACTGTAAACACAGAAGAAGAGCAGAAAATTATCTTGCATGTATTTAACCAGTAGGTTGTCTCTTCAAAAAAGAGGAGGAGAGGGGGGGAAGAAAAGGGAGCTCCCAAAATGCATTGCATTTCAGCAGTACGATCAATTATATGTGGGTAATATGAAAGGGATTTACCATGCTTGCATTCTCTTCTAATAGTCCTCATCTCTCATTTCCTCCATTCCTCTGCCTCCAACTTTTCTCAGGTCACCTGAGGGCTTAACTGCTAAAAGACTGGATTATATGTTTGAAATCTCAATAAGTAGAAGGTGTCCTAAAGAAAAAGAAATAGAGTTGCTGCTGCCCATATATAGTTATGCTGAATCAGGAGTACAAAACATAGAACAGTTCCAATGCTATGAAATTTCAGGAGCATCTGTGAGACCTATCCGGTTATGAACTGTAAGAATTCTGGACTGATGGCTTTTTTTTGGTAACACATGACACCTATTTTGTGGTATTTTGTTACTACAAAGCTGTATGTCATATTGTGCCATGAAGTTAAAGGTCAGTGCAGCCATAGCAGTGGTTAAAAGTGGATGGTGCAGTAAGATTCCCTATGTTCTAGATGTCTGCATGGTTTTAACAGAGCTGTAAAAATATTTTGAGATATTCTGGATGGCTTGTATTTTATTGCATTGTTTCACTAGGCCTTTCCAAAATCTCAAATTAGGAGTAAAGTTTATAACTTAGGCAATAATCAGAAAAGTAAAAAATGATAGATGGGATTTATTACTTAGGTAGGCAGACATAAATGCCTTGTGTTGTGAATAGACAGTTCAAAAGCAATGTTTTCATGTTATTCCTTCTTGTTCTCTTTTTAAAATTAGGTTACAGGTTTGCAAGCCACATTACAAAATTTAGAGTCTGGACATGCTCTGCAGATTCCTGTGACAAAAGGTAAAATATTCCTGTCACCAAGCTCAGACTGGTTATGGGTTTTTTGTTTGTGATGCATTTCAAAAGCTGGTGTAACAGTAAATCAGATGTACTTGCACTATAAACATTTTGTCAGCTGTCTTGGTGATAGAACAGTAATTCTGTAATTTGAATATTTATTCTAAAATGTATCCACTAAGGACAGTGAGACTGCTCATGTCAATATGGAATATATGAGTAACTATGGAAGGACTTCATCCTAGAAATCTGCTTTGTGTCTGTACACTTACAGCCTGTCCAGATCCCTCTGCAGAGCCTTCCTACCCTTAAGGAGATCAACACACCTGCTCAATTTGGTGTCATCAGCAAACTGACTGAGGGAGCACTCAATGCCCTCATCCAGGTCATTGATAAAGATGTTAAACAGGACAGGCCCCAAAACCGATCCCTGGGGAACACCACTGGTGACCGGCTGCCACCTGGACTTCACTCCGTTCATCATGACTGTCTGGGCTCGGCTGTCCAGCCGGTTTCTTATCCAGCAAAGGGTGTTCCTGTCTAAGCCATGAGCCACCAGCTTTTCTAGGAGAATCCTGTGTGACACGCTGTCGAAGGCCTTGCTAAAGTCCAAGCAGATGACATCCACGGCCTTTCCCTCATCCACTACATGGGTCACCTGGTCATAGAAGGAGATCAGGTTGGTCAAGCATGACCTTCCTTTCATGAACCCATGCTGGCTGGGCTTGATCCCCTAGTTGTCCTGTACATGCCGTGTGAGCACACTCAA
>NW_010113459.1:0-11342 GCF_000699245.1 Pterocles gutturalis | reverse complement strand
AGGACTGTTGATAAATGATGGAGAGTGGCTTGGCAAGCTCCCCTGCCAGCTCCCTCAGTGCTCTCGGGTGGATCCCATCTGGCCCCATGGACTTGTGCGTGTCCAGGTGGTGTAGCAGGTCATTAACTGTCCTCCTGAATTGTGGGAAGGCTGTCCTGATCATTGTCCCTGCCTGCCAGCTCAGGGAGTTGTATGTCCTGAGGATAACTAGTCTGACTATTGAAGACTGAGGCAAAGAAGGCATTAAGCACCTCACCTTTTTCCTCATCCTTGGTGATAATGTTCCCTCCTGCATCCAACAAGGGATGGAGACTCTCCAAATTATTAACCTCATTGGCCACCCATGTGCTTGTACAAGCTTTAATTTGCTTCATACCTTGTATTTCATAAATTAAGTGGTATTTCAGTTCATTTCTTTACAGGGCTTTGTCCTCTAGTACTACATAATTTTTATTGCCGTCTGTAGGTCATACTCATATCTCAGTGAGTGATATTGTTTCTTATTCAGATACTTTCTTCTGCCTCTTGAAAGACGGTCATGTTCTGTTGCCTCTTGAATTCTTATTTCTGAGACATTATAAATGCAACCTTGAGAAGAGAGCAGTGCATAAATACTGGAGAAATGTTTGCTGCATTTTTCTCCAAGTTCTTAGTTTGGAAGGAACCAGCACTGTTGGACATGGAAATCTCTTCTGTAAGGAGACCTACAGCTGCATTTTTTCGGGGATGACTTTTATGCATTAGTACATTGGTGTGTTTTAGAAGATAATGAACATTCAGATTGGCAAGCTATCATTTGGCGAGATAAGACACCTTTTCTGGTCAGCTGTCTGCTTGCCCTGCAGTGCAGAGCAAGAAGGAATGAGGATAGCTCTGCTATCAGGCAGCAGGAGATTGCCAGTCGTTGCTGCTGATATTGCTTCTGTCCCACAGCCTGACTTGACCACACAACACCTGTAATGCTGGCTTTGGGTAGAGGGCACAGAGAGTTGCTTTGAATTAGTTTGGAGTTTGCTGAAGTGTTTGCAATTTTGAATATTGGCAATGAGGTTCTGCACATCTGATCCATTATGGGTTTGGTTTTTGTTTGGTTTCTCTTCTGAGAGAATCGTATAGTGCGTAGTGAAGAACAGAGGGAAGCTTCTTAGTATTCACAATGAGTTTGCATTGTAAATTTGTATCTAGTGGCTAGGTAGAAAAAAATATTGCCCTAAGTTAATGTTAATTTTAGGACTTAGGCATTTGATGTAGCAGCTTTCAGCCTGATGCATTTCAAACAATTGAAGAGGATAGCTTCCACAACAGAGAGCAAGTAGTTTTTATACATGCGTTGTTTGCTGTCCCACTGCCAGACTGCTGTTTAGCTTCACAAACAGTGCTCTGTACACAAATCCTTTGAGAAAAAGTTTTCTTTAGGTGTCTTAATTATTAGAAGTCCAAGTTTTTATTTCCTATTTACCTACCTTGAATATTTAAAGTTGATGTGAAGGACATGTAATAGTTGGAGAGGAGCTAAATAGCAGGATCAGGATTCAGTCATCTTGTAGACTGTTTCTCTGCTATGCTCACTCAGAAGCCAGCTCTGAAAGAAAAGTTCTATTTTGTGTTCAGATTATTTTTTTAAAAAATTGGAAGTTTTGTGTAAGATTTGCATTAAGAACTGTTTTTGGTTTTATTTTAAATCTGGTTCTCCCCGATGTGTTAACAAGATCATACATAGAGGGATGTAATTATCAAAGAGAAATAACTGATTTTTTAAATTTAGGTTATTGGTGTAAGTTAACAGAGCACTTGCACACTTACTTACGGATCAAGACACAGTGTTAAGTGGTGCCCTGAAAAAAGACCACTTTTCCTGGAAGGAATTAAGGAATGTTGACTGTGGCTCGCTTATAAACCTAAGTGAATGATGCATTAACAGCTGGTTCTGAAAACATTTTATAAAACTGTTACTTGCTCAGTACAGTTGTATTTTCTAAAAACAACAGCTACTTATTTATTACCCAATTATATACAAAAGTTGAACTCAATGAGTTTCTTTACTCATGGTTGAATTAACTTATTGCTAAGCTTGTTAACTGTGCTTTTTCCTTTCCTTGATCTGATGTAATTGCTGTTAGAAGGTCATGCAAAAAGAAACTTAAAATGCACCAGTTCTTAAACCTGGTTGTCCCCATTCCGTCTACAATGCAATCAGAAAATAAAATCTGTAAACACAAGCTGTTGATATCTTAGTGCAATTGCAACAGTTCTTTAGAATTTGTTCTTTCTTTTTTTTTAATGGTTACTGACTTTGTAAGCCCTTTGACTATAATAACAACTCTGGTTCATAAGTATGTGTATTTCAAAAGCACCAGCAAACCAAATACTCTGAGTAACGCGCTAGTGGCTGGAAGTTACTGAGTGAGTGGAAAGTGTTGGACATAGAAACCAATTCTGCAGTATACTGTTCCTCAGAGAAAGTTATTATTCAAGATATCTGTGACAGTAGCTTTAACTTTTAAAGCAGTGAGAATACAGACATTTTGTTAGGTCAGGCAGAGTTCTTTTGTCAGTTACTATTTTACTCAGCTTGGGTATTACAGGAAGGTTTTGTGTTTGCTTGATCTGCTTTTTTTGCCTCAAGAATGGAGAGGGTGGTTTTTTATTTCCCTTTAATAAGTCAGCGTGATTGCATTTTGGTGTGAAGGTCTTAAAGTTTTCTATGAGAACAAGCATTTAGAAATGCATAGTGTGTGAAGTACTTTTGTTTCAGCCTCGGTTTTAGCAGTATGACGTGTTTTTCAGTCTGAGATTTTTTTCAAAGAACTGGAGAGATGTAAGTGCCCAAATCCCGTTTGAATTTGGTATTCTCTTACTTTTCCTGTAGACTCATGTACGTACTGCCGAGCATTGCAACAAGATACAAGAATCAGAAGGGACTGTATTCAGATGTGTGCGCTGCCAATACAAAAACTGGCAGAGAATAGTATCTGCCGGATCATGGCAGATGCGTTGTACAATAGTTCACGTATACTGTAGTGTTCCTTGTATTCTTTTCAACCTGTTCTGATGATTTACAGCTATGCCATCTGCTTAGGATTTTTTTTGGAGTTACCTGTTTGTAAGTAATTCCTTGTTTGAAAGGTGGGTTGGGGAAAGTGCAGGGAAGCAAAAGGGAATGCAGGCTGTAAATCAGAATAATGTATTGGTGGTAGGTATTTGATAGGATGCAGTGAGTTGATGTTTCTTTTAGCTCTGAGGGAAGAGAATTGCATCCATTTTACTGTGACTCTCCTGTATTGCAAGATTCAAAATCATTGCTGCATTTTGGGGGCAAAATCTAGGGTACTGTTAAGTAAACTAAAACAGATCACACCAAGAGAATTTGTGGAGCAGAGTTATATGTAGTCTTGGAATACTTCATATGAATGTCAGAGTAAACTGAAAATCTTTTTATTTAAAGTGGTACTTCTTTTAGGATTTCACATGTCTAGGTACTATTAAATAAAGAAATATATTCCAAAAGAGTAAGTAAAAAAAAAACCGCATTCTGATGATATTTTTGTTGGTTTTATTTTATAGTAGGCCATGGCTGTCAAAGGAATAAAGGGTTGGAAGGTCCCACCCAGAAGGCTCTTTGGGAAGCCAGGCAGCAAAAAGTCATTGATACTGAAAGGTCTTCATATGATCCAAAGATGCAGAGAAGACGACAGGCAAGAGATATCCAAAGGTATGCAGCCTTCTTTCCAGTTGCTCAGTATCTAATCCAAAGTACAGTTTAAGCTTGTGCTAAATTGTTGTGAAAGATACTTGTCCAACATAACTGAAGGAAGTCATACTTAGTAAAAGTAAATAGGACAGGTAGGTAACAAGTTTTTTGGTTTTAATGAGTTTCTATTGCATTGAATTTTTTCAGGGAATAATAGGAACTCTGAGTTCAAGAAAGCAAGCTACTTTTTGGGAGTCTGATGTAATCACCCTGCAGAGGAAGAGCACTGGCTGTAAATACTTGTTGTTCTGTTATGGTTTTTTTTGTAATTGGAGGAATTCTGACCTACTCCATACTGTTTGAAAACTTCTCAAGCATTTCAACCTGTTTCAGCTGGGTCTAAAAGGTATAACATCTGTGAGACTAAGGGTGACTTCCTAACAGTCAATAAAAGTTTCTAAACTTGAGTATAACAAAGGTGTGTCACTGTTTCAGTTTGTAAGTTGTGCAAAATCTAAATTAATTCCTGATTGAGTTTTTTTGTTGTTGTTGAAAGGAATTTCTCTTCTTTATTCTACTTGATTTATTTTTTGAGGTTGCATTTTGGGACTATATAACAGTGCTTTTTATTTTACAAAATCAAGTAAATGTTCCAATATCTAAAATTTCTTAAGCTCTTAAAATTGTTACGCTGGCTTATTTTTGTTTGAGAAACACAGAGTTTAAACTGTGTTTTCTGAGAAGGAAAAAAAGCTCTGGTTTACATTGATATAGTCAGAATCAGCTTCAGTCTTTCCTTTCCATGTCTCCACAAGAATATGTCCATGGTGATTTATCTTTTGCGTGTTTTTATCTGTTTCTGCAAGGGTATTTCTTCCATCTGATGCTGGCAATGCACCTCTCCTCTGACAGACATACCATTTTATTTCTGTTTTCATCCCTTTTCATTCTCTTGAGCCTCCAAATACAATATTCTGTTGCTTTCTGAAACACTTCTCACCACATACTGGCAATAATTCTCTATACTGTCTCCCTACTTATTAGTATCTGAGTATTGCTGATGGACCTGCCCGTCAGTCCATCTCCACTTTTCCTGTTCTTCATTCAGGAAACGTCCATCTTAGACTCTTACAGGTATCTCTTCTTTTCATTTTGACTTGTGGGCAGATGAGTATTTCTTATCTTTTTGTTCCTGTTTCTACTGAAGTCATCAGGATTTTTATAGTAAACTTCACAGGTGTTATGTTTCACCCCTGGAATATTTAAGTTCAACACAGGTAGTGTGCCAATCTGGCTCTTACTCTTTCAAATTTGTAAGTGCTGTTAGTTAACTGGTTCTGGCAAGCATCTGTGTTTCTACACATCTTATGTTTCCCAAATGAGTCCTACTGGAGGCCCTGAAGTCTTTATGTAATCAATGGATTAGAAAACTGGAGTAGCTCTAGAAATAAGACATCAGAAAATATAGGCATGTTTGAATGTACTGGATTTTACCATGGCTAAGCAATAATCTAAAACTTTAGGTGTGAGACTAACATACTTTCCAATGATAGAACAATACCTTTTTCACTTCACATTTCCTGGATCTATTATTTTTAAAAATTTCCTTTCCCCTAACGAAGAATACTACTGTGTATAGCACATGTGAACTCTCATATTTCTTAGGCTGTTAGAAATAAATGAATTAGAGGGAACGATGAGTGCAAAGGGTGAAGGGGTGAGTTAAAAATGTGCTTAAAACCAAGATACAGAACTTTCCTGTAGTGCACATTTATTAAACTACAGTTCTAATCTAAGGGGATTTTTTAGACTAGTGCATTCCTACTCAATAGTTTAGTTGTCTGAGTATCTGTTCCAGTCAAAAGGATTAGGTATAAATAAGTGCCTTGCCTTCCTTAGATCATTTTATGTGATATTTGGAATCAAACCTCTGTGTGTTACCTCATGTCCTTTCACCTATATCAAAAGCTCTTTTAAATTTTGCCATATCTTATGTGAACTATATTTTTGTTTATGATTATTCCACATAGCAATGTCTTTATTGAGGTGTACCATAAATAATAGTCTTGTTCTCATTTACAATAATGAAAATAACACTTTAAATGTTGTTTTGAGGGGGGTAAAATTGACTTACACATCTTCAGATGAAGACTACGCTTCATTTAACTTCTCTTTATACCACAAAAGAAGAGTCACAGCATAAATTGGTCAGTTTCATGGAATTCAGGTGAGGAATATGTAGAAGAAATAAATGCAATTAAAAGTCCTGTATTCAAACAGTGCATTCATGACAAAATAGAGAAAAAGAAAACAGGGGAAATCTTGGTAAAATTCACTGTCAAGTATGGCGTTTAGCTCTTTTCAGTAAATGTAAATGAACATTTAAAGCTTACAAAAGTTCAGAGTGAACAGTTTACCCAATTTTTAAAGTTACGCATTTGGATTATATCATGTTCAGTGAAAAGCAAATATATTGCCATGAAATTGTATCCTTGAGAAAAAATTATAAATGTTTGTATTAACTGTACTTGTTACACAGGAGTGAACTATGGTGATGATTTAAAATCTTGTCTGTGTCTTGTAGCTAAATAGTGATCTAACAAATGCCTGTGCTTACTTTTAAGTAGATGCAAATAGGACTTATAGCTGAGCTAGAACATTTACCTCAAGGACAGACATATATTGTGTTGTTATAATATCCTGTAAAAGCTGACACATAAGGTAAAACCTAAGGTCCCTTTGAGATGAAGTTTATCACTGAAACAGTGAAAAAGCAACTGGAATTTTTCTGAGAGAGAATGTATTCTCCTGATTTAGAAATCTTTGTTACAAGACTCAATTAAATTATCCAGTAACAGGCAATTAGGCTAAACTGTTTACATATCTAGCCCTTAATTAGCCAGTATCAATAGCATAAATATTCTTAGATTAAGAATGTGCATAGAGCACTGCTTTAACATTTAAATTAATTAAAATGTGCTCACAGGTCATTAAAATTGTAGAGAAGTTTTGATAATGTGATTTTCACTATCCTGTTGAAATATATTTTTACTATTTTTATTCTCTCAAGTTCTTCACAGCATACTTTATGTGATAACTTGTATTAGTTATTCGCAGGGTGATTGCAGCTTCTTTATGTTTGGTAAATTCTGTTTCCACATGTAATGGCCTACAATGCGATTTCATTTTCTGAAGTTTTATTTTGTGTACAACTGTATCAAAAGGTGCATTGGACATTTCTGGGGTTGAGGTATTATCTGTTTCTGTGGAACAGATTTTGAAATTATGGCCAATGGTATATTGAAAAAATACAGATCTAAAATCCAATGATCACACAAACATAATAGCTTTTGTAATTAATAAGGCTTTGAGTCAAAATGTCACATGTATACTTGTATAAAACGAAGTTTCTCCTCAGTTCTGTGGAAAAAAGTGTACAAAATTTAGAAGAACTACTGGTTCTGTGCTCTCAAACAGAAGGGAAGCTAAACCCAAATGATTACTTATATTCAACTTCAATAATCTGAATAAATTAGCCCAGGCATACTGGGACAGGATTGGAAAGATGAAGTCCCAAAATAGTTAGGAAGGGTCGTAAATGAAATAGGCAATCATTCTGTGTTTGTAGTAAGGTTACTAAGAAAGCACTGAGTTGATATTCAGTAGAGAAAAGATGACTGACAGGTAATACTCAGAATACTTATTTCTACAGTCCTTCACTGGTACAGTAAAACTGCAGACAGCTAAGAAAATTAATACCAGTTACAAAGATATAAGATTGCAGTCTAGAGAAGAGAAAATACAATGTCTGTATTTTGAATTAGGTAAGAAGTAAAAGCTAGGAAATTATAGACTAGACAGTATAACTTAAATTCCCAATCAAATTTGTAGTGAATAAATGAAATTTTATTGAACATCTGGAAGAAACCAGGAAAAGAACTAACAGTGAAAATGAATTTGCAAGGAAAATACTGTTTAATCCAGTCTAAATTGCATTTATAACAGCAAAAGAGGTCTCATGGATAGAAGAGGACAGTGTAAATGTTGTAACTTATTATTGTTTGTTTGTTTTTTGGGGTTTTTTTTTTGTTTGGTGTGTTTTTTTGTTTTTTGGTTTTTTTTTTTTTTTTTTAATAAGGCTTTGGATACTGTCTTGCAGATCATTCCTTTTAGCAGCTGTGGAAATCTGGCCTGACAGAAACTTTCCTAAATTAATAGAAAAGAGATTGGAAGCATGCAGATATATTAAATAAGCTTGTGCTGGGATGTCTTCATTAGTGATCTGGAAAGTGGAACAGAAAATACTCTGACTAAACTTGCAGACCAAGTGATCCAGGTTTGGTGGGGGTGGAACAGCAACTGAGGATGTGGGTACAATTCAAAAGTTGACCTATTGGAGAATTGATCTAAAGAAATAACATGCCATGTAAGAAAAGGTACATTTAAAAAAATGATTGAATGTACAAATACAGAACAAGAAGATAAGAAACAGTTGATCAAATAGCTTTTATTTGGAATAAGCTCTAGGGTTTGTATAAAACAAGCCTGGCATGAGTCAACAATGACATGATACTGCAAAATAGCTGAACACTGTACTGCAGTGTAAACCAGGAATATTGTATGGAAGCTGTGGAATATTCCTCTTGCTTTTTTTCAGTTGGCATGGAGCTTTGGCTGCAGTATTGTGTTCAATTTGATCATAGCTCTTCAGGCGACAAGTGGAGCATCTATAATAGAGCAATAAGAATAACTGAAAGTCTATGAAACATAACTGTCAAAGAAAAGGAGAAAAGTGAAGTTATGTAGTCTACAGAAAAGAATGCTAAGGGTTAGACAGGATACATCCTTAAAATCTAAGAGAATTCTGAGTAAAAAAACCCAACAAAATGACCTGTTAGAAGAAGACATAATAAAATAGAAATCCAGTAAGAAAGATTCAGATTACATATTAAACAAAATTTATGGTAGTAAATACAGTGAAGCACTGGAATAAATTGTCTAGGGAGTTTGCTTTACTGGAATAGGATAGATAGATTATTCTGATAAATAGTAAAAGTTCAGTGTCCTCTTGGGAAAGGGGATGTACTGAGTGACCAGCAGAGGACCTGTTTAGCTGTCTAACTGTCATTATTAGTTTTATTTCCACCAAAAATTTGTACTTAGGGGAAGAAACTTTCTGTCTTGCCCTAAAATAGCAGGCCACTTCTGTTAAAGTATAGCAATATGAAAAAATGTCCTTCCTGTGCTGAGGACTCCAGAGCTGGATGCAGTACTGCAGGTGGGGGTCTCATAAAGAGCAGAGTAGAGGGGGAGAATCACCTCCCCCGACCTGCTGGTCACACTGCTTTTGATGCAGCCCAGGACACAGTTGGCTTTCCGGGCTGCAAGCGCACACTGCTGGCTCATGTTGAGCTTCTCATCAACCAACACCCCCAAGACCTCCTCAGGGCTGCTCTCACCCAGCCTCTATTTGTGCTTGGGATTGCCTTGACCCATGTGCAGGACCTTGCGCTTGGCCTTGTTGAACTTTGAGGTTTACACAGGCCCACCTCTCCAGCCTGTCCAGGTCCCTCTGGATGGCATCCCTTCCCTCCAGTGTGTCCACCACACAGCTTGGTGTCATCGGCAAACTTGCGGAGGGTGCACTCCATCCCACTGTCCATGTCTCCCACAAAGATGTTAAACAACACTGGTCCCAGTAACGACCCCTGCGGAACACCACTTGTCACCGGTCTCCACTTGGACATTGAGCCATTGACCACAACTCTTTGTGTGTGACCATCCAGCCAATTCCTTATCCAGCAAGTGGTCCATCTGTCAAATCAGTGTGTCTCCAATTTAGATGTCGTGCAGGACAGCATCAAATGCTTTGTGCAAGTCCAGATGGATGGCGTCAGTTGCTTTTCCCTTATCCACTAATGCTGTGACCCCCTTGTAGAAGGCCACTAAATTTGTCAGGCATGATTTGCCCTTAGTGAAGCAATGTTGGCTGTCACCCATCACCTCCTTATTTTCCATGTGCTTCAGCAGAATGTCCAGGAAGATCTTCTCCATGATCTTGCCGGGCACAGAGGTGAGTCTGGCTGATTTTGATAGAATTTAATTTAGAAGAATGACATATTTTGTTAGGCAATACTTTATTTTTTAAAAACTACTATAGACTTGGAAATAGTAAAAAGAAAAAAACTTTTAGGTTATATCCATGTTTTAATTTCTGTATGATATGCTGTATGTAATAGATTATGTGATGATGGCTTTAGTTTTAATCTTTACCTAAACATGTGTTTTTAAATGCCAGACCTACATGGAGATAATAAAAAAAAGGTTTGAGACTGTTAGCTACAAATAAAACTGTGTGTAAAAAAAAATTAATGCATCTGTAAGAAATAAAAGACAACATAGATATAATTTTCCATCCATCACTGCAGATTTGTTAAATCAAGACATGCAAAGCCATGCATTTCTAGAAATAGATTGTTTGATATTTGAAGCCATTATTCCTTGATAAAATTACCTTGCAGAGCATCCAAAGAGTTTCTGTGTGGTAAAGAATATTGCTTATTTTGAGCCATTATATGGTGCTAAGAATAATAAAATAACAGGCCCCTGAGACTGAAAACAAATACGAAGGAATGTTGGAAAGTAAGATGCATTTGATCCTAATTCTAATTGTAGGTATGCTTTACATATTCATGTATTTCTTACTGTAGTTGAGTGTAAATAGTGACAGGTTTTAGAATAATAACCCATCTTCTGTGAGACTGTGAATCTCACTCCTGTTATAATAATTTGCAAAAACTGCTGATAAAATTGCTAATTTTTTAATAAACAACTGTTTAAATTTCCTGGAAAAGAGATCTGCTGAAATGGTATTTAATTTTAGAGAAAAACCTTTGAATGTTGCTGAGAAGATGTTTAAAAATATAGAGAATTTATGTAAATATAGACTTTAAAGTGTTTCATTTTATTTTTATTGATAGCTGTTGCCATTGCTGTCTTCCTCAGGACAGACAGCCCTGTCAAATGGGGAGAGTTGGGAATTGTGTTGTGCTTAAGGGTTTCCTTTACCCCACAGGACTTCCAGCAATGCTTTTCCTCATTCACTTTTGGCTTTATGATCAGATTTGACTTTGCATGATTTAAGAGAGAACTTAACAACAGAACAAGAGCCTCCGTACAAAGCGCACACAGCAGGTGGTGGAATGGTGCTTGTACACCTATCAGCATTGTTTGACATCATAAGTGAGTAATTTCATTAACTCCGGAGTAAGGCTTTGCTTTCCCTTTGATTAAAGCATCAAGACTTGAAAATTTGTCTTGGAAACTATTTGGGAATTGTGAAGGGGTCAAAGAGGAGGATGTTTCAGTTGTGCTCATTCCTTCACTGTCAGATGTGTACAGTGCTTACAGCACATTTTTTGAAACATGCTGGGTGAGATACCACCAGATGGGATTCTGTCTGTAAAATTTCTCCTGTAACTGTGCGATGGTAATGCTCTTTTCAATGTTTAGCTTTTCCCAAGGTGTCTGTTCTTTTGAAGGAAAGAGGAGTCACTAAGTATCATTAGAACACACTGCACAAGACATATAGCAGTGCACCCTTGCTTGGGTACCTTGGTTATGATGTTCACAGAATCACAGAATGTTAGAG
>NW_010113458.1:35194-52474 GCF_000699245.1 Pterocles gutturalis | reverse complement strand
GAAAGTGAAAAAATAATAGACAAAATATATAAACTCTAATATGGTTCAAATGGCTTAAAAATGCAGCTCAGATATAGTCTGTTTAAAATACTTCTGAAAATAAATCAGTTACAAGGCTCCCAAAATCATGTCAAAACTCTCATAACAACTGTGTCTAGTCTCATCATTAAAAGCCTGTGGCTTCACAAGAGGCAGAAGGATCATCATAAATGCCTGAGGTTGCTTCACAATGTTCATACAAAAACTAGGAAACCTGTCACAGTGGTCAGCTCAAAAAGCTATTAGCATGTTCTGTCAGTCTGGATTAATGAGATTATTGCTACCTGGAAAAAGTCAGACGGGATGATTTATGGTATGTGTGTAACAGAAACTATAGCTCTAGGTCTCAGGCTTGTGCATGATCTCAGAACATCTTTATACAAACAATGGCCAAAGTCCTAGACATCAGTGTCAGACCTCTGTTCAAATGAATATAATACTATAAACAATCCATTTAAAATGTTCTCAGATAACACGGATAAAAATAATGTTCATATAGAGATCAAGTTGGAATTATGATTATTGCACAAATAATTTTTCTGCATTCCAGTAAAAATATTGTCATAAACATTTTTATGAACAAGAGCGACATTTGAAGTCACAGTTGTTGTCAATTTATTTTATTGCACAAATAATTTTTCTGCATTCCAGTAAAAATATTGTCATAAACATTTTTATGAACAAGAGCAAGACATTTGAAGTCACAGTTGTTGCCAATTTATTACATCTGCAAAGTATATCCCACCTAACAAACATGCTTAACAGTATTAAAGAATCATGCAAATTCCACTATAAAGTCAGCATACATAGCAAGCACTGCAGAACAAGACTCGACAAGTGTCAAAGACTGTTATTAGGAATTCGCAACAGTGGCTTGTTAACATATGCAAAATCTTACAACCTTAGGCAAATGTTATCAACACCTAACTTTTTTAATCTACATACTATTGAATCACATAGCTTACTGTGGCATAATTTCAAAAAATATTGTCCAAGGTTACTCTTCATGAGAATATATAGTAGATTTTTAGAGCGATTTTGATAGCTAAACTGAGTAATAGCATTTTGAAAAAGAGACTAAACTAAAGAAGACTATCGGATTTTTCTCTTAAATAGTAGTGCAAAGGCCATGCTTAAGACTGAAAAACATACAGTTTAAACCCTTGCTATTTTAAATGCATAGTTTAATGAAAACCCCCCTTAGAATTACTTTATTTGTTTTAAAATTACAATCTGTCATTCAAAGCCGACAATATTCAAAACATAGCAGTATGCTAAACAGCAGTTATTAATCACATGAAAATTAAGGAGCCATAAACAATATTAAAAAGTCTACTCAAACAGGCAAACAGACATATCCATTAAAGTAAATAAACCTGTTCCTCTAAAGTGCAAGGAGATTTGCAGTTGTCAAGGTACTCAAGTGGTTAATTACATTTTTCACCTAAAAAAAGGCAGCCATACAGAGTCCAGATGGACAAAGAAAAAGATACAATTGGGTTCGTTGTAACCTATAATTCTCAATTACCTATAGAAATCAAGTATGTTAATTTTTCACTAGCACTAAACTAGTTTTGAATGTGAGATCAGCTTCCAGTGAATGTTACATATGCATTGTCCTTTGAGATCTACCACCCAAACACTGCATAAGACCAAGTGAGAACATTTTGAGCACTTAGTAAATAAAATAATAATTCTCCATGCCATTTAGCTCGTGAGATGAAACAAGATCACAGCCTGTGGTGATGCTGAAAAAAAATCCATACACTATTTATAATTCAGCAATAGAACAGCAGGTATACCTAAAGCAGGATTTTCAAAAGAAAACAATTCAATATTTTATTTAAGACAGAGGAGGCATACAAAAGACAGAAAGAAAAGGAAGAATTTAACCTTCAGAAAAAATGCATCAAGTGTGACAGATGGGAACATTCAAAATGTGAGAGAACTTGTGGGGCAGAAAGTAAATTCATCTCCCATGTTACAGGAAAGTTGCAAAAAGGAAAAAAGTTATTTGAAGCTTTTATACTTTGAAAGCTTCTGTAGTAAAAGTAAGAAAGTTCAAGAGAAAATGTGATGCCTATATTTCAAGTTGCTAAACATATGTTGAGTGAACTTTTCAACCTTAAAATAGTGTTCTAAAAACCAGAAAACTACTGTATAAGTAACTCCCACACACACAGCCCACTAAAACACCTACATCTTGCTTTTCCAGCAGACACAGTACTTACAGCTCCTCTTCTGATGGAGAGAAACAGGAATTTAGACGATTTCTTAATGACAGAACATTTAGTAATGGTGGTTTGAAAGCCAGGGAGATTTACTGGGGGTTTTTTAAGTTCTATCAGAGGGTCTTTTTCCCCCCTATTCTCCTATTGTCTGTAGAAGTTTGTAGCAATACTTGGAGGAAAATAGAACCATAATGCAATCAGAGTGTCAATTATAACATAATTTTAATTACAAAAGAACTGTGGTGATAACAAAGAAATAGAATAAATTTGAAAGTTTATTTAAATTATACTATGCTATGCTTTGGCTTTAAAAATATGTAGTCAAAATATGTCATCTATGTGGTTGGGTTTTTATTAGGTCATTATGGATGCTAGTAGGAAAACCACTACAATTTGTTATTATTTCAAAAAGTTACGAAGCCTTACTGTGGAAACAAAATTTAAGTGTTTTGCAATTGGGTGGATGTAAAATATTCTGGATAATATGTCAGAATTCTTGACAGATCTCTTGGAAAGTGAGTATCTGATAGAAAACCTACACAGGGATCCATGGGTGCTCCTACGTCAATGATCAAGATAGAGCACAGAGAAAATCACGTGACAATTGACCTCTCAATCATGGAAAAGACCCCAAACTACAGACATGAGTATAGACAATACTGGAATTGCAACACTGATTACTGCAGTTCTTCCTCAGATGTGTGACTGATGTACAGAAAGCTTTAATGAATCCTCCTTATTGAATCGCACAATTAAATCAGACAACTTTTGTTCACATTGTATAAACTGGGAAAAAACATGTGATGACAAGTTAGGTATTTATCCTTAAGGGGGAGCTGTGATACACGAGAGTGGCTGTACTGTACTTCTAGTACCTAAACAAGCTCACTCAGAGTTGCCTGTATGTCACAGCTTTGTGGTATGACCTACACTGTCTCATGATTCCTCCTTCAAACATACTCCCTCTATTTTGGAAGTTGCTGATATTCCCTGACCGAGAAATGTGGAGCTCCTGTACTTTCAGCAACAGTGCAAGGACTAATCATCTATGAAAGCTTTCAAAGAAAAATTATGAAACTGAGCTTAAAGTCAGTTTTCACTGAAGTGAAGTTGTGCTCAACAGCACAAATGCAGAACTAAGTCAAGTGGCTGTGTTGGCACAGCATTTACAGTAACATCAGTGTGATGCATGAATATATTAATGTAGGCAACCATATCTGCATTCTCTATGCTAATTGTGCCATCATTGTTATAACGGAAAAAAATTGTCAACTTAGAGACAGTTTTGAGGAAAACACGGAGAAGAAAAGGGTGAAGGACAGAAAAAATGGAATAATGACAATGGTTAGCAGAGCAAGGTGTTTAATGATCAGTGAAGGAACACCAGAACAATGGAGAGATAAGTGATGGATAGTCTTGCATTACTCTAGAAGAAAACCAGAGGTGGAAAAGTAATGGGCATGGTAATTTAAGGGATATTTGTAATTGCCTGTAGATCATTGAACTTTCTAACGGCCCTTCATCCTCTCGATGACATTTAGGACACTGGTATCCTAAACAACTCTATGCCTGTGTAGAAAGAATAGTAGAATAGGAGAAATGAAGTTTTCACAGAGTCTATGGCATATCCTGAAAAGGGAAGAAGAAGGAGGTAAGAAGAAGCAGGAGAAATGAGGTTTTTACAGAGCTGGGAGAATGAGGAGTCTAGGGAAAGGGAGAGGGAAAACATGCACAACTTCTTGTGGGAGGCAGACCTAGAAAAACTGGCAAGAGGCTGGTCCAAATTCCCAACTTCAAAAGCCAAAGAGATTAACAAAAAAAAAAAAAAAAAAATTGGAAGGAGGGCTCCAGAGAATGCTGAATAGAGTCAGAAAATATAGGGGGAAAATGTACACAGGGACTCCTGCACAGGAGACTGTGAAAGAATGGAGAGTGACAGGGGTTAAAAATAAAGCTCTAGCGTAAAAACAAACATGAGAATTGAAAGGATCCTACACATAAGGAGCCATTGGCAAAGTAATCGACCAGCATCCAGGATGTGTACTGAGCCTGGCTGGCAGGAGCAGCTGACTGCTGTCTCACCAGCGTGGCTGGTTAATGACGTGGCTGTACAGCTTTTTCTCTCTGGGAGAGTCTAGTGATGACACACTTTATGATTGAAAATGTTAGACTTCCTGACTATGTGTTTTACAGTGGGGGAGGAGTCGACTGCTCTGGAAATCATGGGGAGGGGATCCGGAAGTGAAAATGAAGGACACGACCCAGTTCCAATGGATTTTCAGAAACAACTTTCGAAGTGTGATTCCCCAAAACAAGCAAACCAAATAAACTTATTTTCTTCAGTTTGTCTCACTTCCCCTTGAAACAAAAAGAAAAAAAGACAAAATCAAATTAACAGTTCATTGTTCAAGTCAAAAGATACTCTCAAAACTAATAGCTCCAGAATGATCTTGATTCAGAGCTGATGAAGGAAATTGTATAGATGTAATTTCGTCTTTTTACTGACATAGTCATCATTATGCTGAAACTTAAATAAAACTTACTGCCATATCACTACTGATGCAACATTTGTATGTCTTCCTTCCACACAGTGAATTACAGCACTACAAGTGTATCTCTTTAAGTTGTAATAATCCGTTTATTTTTTTTCATTTTAACCTATGCAGTAATCTTAGGATCTGAGCTACTTGCCTGAAAGCAATTACCTCTCTGACTTTCTCAACCCACACACTAGTCTTTCTTCTAGAACTTCTCCCTTGAAAGCTTCAGCTTGAGTTATAAGAGAGTAGCTGGCATAAGGAAAAATAATAATAATAAAAAACCCCTAAAACCAAAAAATCTCAGGAACAAACACAAAGTTAGGAGAAAAATAAAAATACAAAACCACCCAGAAATTTTCTTCTGTGTCGTTTTCTTGGAACTGCTGGAAGGGAGAATGAGGTTGTCCTCATGTAGCAAACAATTTTCCTCAAAAACGATAAAAGAATTGTGCAGTTAGTTATCCATAAATTATGCTGTAATTAAACAACATTAAAACACTGATTTGCTAAAATTTAAACACTAGAGAATGTCACAATAACTTTGTTTTAAAAATAAAATAAACAAAATAGCATTAGATAAGACTCAAGCACTTTCTCTTAAAATATACCATAAAGAAAAATCCTTTCCTTCTGAAAGTCATTCTATAGACCTTTCAAAAATTTTTATATTTTATTCTGAACCCTCACAAAAGAAAAATTGAAGCTAAAACCCACTTACTTTCTGAAATAGTTTTAGGATTTTAATTTGACCTTATAAACTAAAAATTTCCTTTTCCATCAGGCAAAGTGCATTAGATCAGCTAGTGGGCTTTCTTTTATTTTGCAGAAGATATTTAATGTACTCAACCAAGGCATTGGTGTATTTAAAAAAATTCTCACGTTGTTATGCAGTATAAATACAACTTTAATTACCAAAAATTAGAGCCCCGAGTATTTATTACATTATCTCAAAACATAAAAGAGTTCGTTCTATCTGAAGACAAACAGCACTCATGCTATCTTGTGCAAAAGTAAAAGTGAAGATACAGGACTTCGTATACCAAAATATAAGACAGAAGAAATTAAACAAGCAGTCAGCAGCCACTGTACAATCTGCTAGCAGCGGTCTAGCTCTTAAAGACATTTGACTGAGAACAAGTGAAAAGTGAGGATAATCACTTACTACACCAGCAAGATACAATTCTTTTTAAAAGTAAGCATCATAGACTTCAGCTGGAGAAAGGAAGTTTTCTCCTGAGTTTGAAGGATCCTTAAAACCTGATTGAGGGGTCATGGGAAGCAACATTGACTATTTTATACATCACATTAATTAATCTTTCAGTGATATCTAATAATTGCTGAAAAAAACTTCAATTAGCAACAACTTAGTAATAAATATTAGCTTTCTTGGGTACTTCCACATATTGATAACTGATTGTTTGGGGACTGCTCAATTTTATTAAAATATATATATGTGTGTTAAGAAATTGGGAGAAGTGAGAAAAAGGTCTGTATGAGAATTTTGGAAACAGAGTCTCAGGGGTGCTTGAGCCATATGCTATTTACTTTTAATCTATGTTTGACTGTCATTTAACTGGGGTGAGATTTAATAGAAATAGGATGTAAAATATAAATAGAAAACTCTGAATGAACTATATATTGGCAAAGGCCATGTTTCTAAGTGCTTTTTAGTTACCTTAATATCTGCATTTTAGTTTGGTTTGAGTATAGCCAGGAAATTGTGTATGAGTCTACAGTGGACTCAGTTATTATTGTGGGGATTGTTGCACTTCCATTTAATTCTTCTAGTAGAAAGTTAAAAGATACTTCCACATTCATCCTGGGAAATATAAAGTGCTATAAATTTCTATTGCCTTCCTTAGTAACTGAGAGCAGACAGCTACTTGCTGGATCCAGCTGTCTATGCAGTGCTTTTTTTAACAATGTTGTACACAAGTTAATGGATGAATATTTACTAACTAAATTCCCTATTCATTTAAGCAGCTATAGCCTCAAAAAATTTAATTATCTCTTTCCCATCTGTTCTTCAGCACAACCCTATTAGAAGCTCCAGCCAGGACCTTTTCTTCTGTTTAAGACTCTCCCATATCTACCTTCTTGGTTCTTCAGTATAATGTGGATGCCTTCTGGTTGTGCTCATTACTACATTCATAGTTTGAATAAGCTCTTCACATTCCCATGCACACACTCATAAAGGAGATTGAGGCTCTTAAATTATTAACCTGGCAATGATTTCAATTTTCTGTTCCTCAGTAAAATTCATGCTCTGGAATCACGCCACTTAGTTAACCAATGGGAAATGTTGATACAGTCATGAATTTTGTACCTTTTGACTGTAGCTGTTGTACTCTAGTACATGCCTGAGTTCCAAAAGTGCAACATGGATAAATGCAAGAATTTGGTAAACCGAGAAGAAAACAATTGACATCAATTTTTCATGCAAAATGTTTTTCTAAAAGGCAAAACCAGTACTGTAGATCTTATAATGAAAGAGAGTTTAGAGTGAGAAATATTTAAAGAAACTTGACAGGCTATAACACTTGGATGGGAAGGAAATAAATGCCTTCCAAAGAAGTGATACTTGAATGATACATACTGCTGCTATGTGACCTACATGTTCCTCTGCTTTCATGTGCAGTTCTACAGTAAAAATTACAGTAATAGTAAGAGTCACAAAATATATGCAATTGACTAACTGTGTTTTTGCTGTCTGCCTTATATTAAGTAATTAAAACACAATGGTAACATTTCTATATTCCTCCTACACATATACAATTTGAACAATTATTTCAAGGTAGCTTTCAAAGCAGCCATCATAGCAGAAGTTAATTTTGTATGAATTACAGAGTATTAGTGGTAGTGCACATTGAGGCTTTTGGTTTTCAATTAAATAGGAAAGGAGGAAAGAAATGATACCACAAAACACCCTTTGATACCTTGCTGCGCCCACAGCCCACAGGTATTATAGGGAAGACTAAAATCCATCAAAGTGCATTTATACGTGTGATTTAACCATATTTTACCTCTGAATTTAGCTTTGTGTCTTTCCAATTTCAGTGAGAAACATCATGTAATAGAGGAAAAAAAAAAAAGAGACAGTGATCCAGCTCTCTCTGAACACGACAAAATAAAAAGTAACCAGTAATATCCAAAAGACATCATATTCAGAAGAACTGCTGCAGAAAATACCCTCCTTAGCTTTCCAGCACTTGTGGCAAAATTGAGTTAGCTAGTTCTAATTCACAGAGCTGTAATCTCTGTTTAGCTCTGAAACATATGTTAATGTTTGCTGGCAGTATGGTGTCTTTGGTTGCAGAGCAGCTTTTAAGAAGCACTGAACCACCTTATTTTAGACCAATTATCTTGTTCTGTACTCACACAGCAACCCTGCTGGTGTGAACTTTCAAGATAACAAGAGAAGTGAGGTAAGTTGCCTCTTATTGAAACCACAGCCTACAGATTTTTTTTTTTTTTTTTTTTTACATCTCATCTCAGTCTCATTAAAAAAAATCTGTATCCTGTTAAACCACAGTGGTCTTTTTCTCTCCTACAGCTTACTAAATGGAGTAATACAATATATTTCAGAACATAAAGTCCAGTTCTCTAGCAATTAAAGAATCTGATTGATCTCCACTGCTGTGATACCTGATTAGCTAATTTTTGAAGGCTGAAGCAGCTCTATTTAGTGCATTTTAATTTTCACTAGGTTTTCAGTAGGTTTTGTTATGTGGCATGAAACATACGTAGAATACATGAGGGTTAATTTGCGTTTAAATACCTTGAAGAGATGCTCATAAATTATTTTTTTTCTGTGTGAGGAATTGTTTTCAAACATAAAAAGGCATTTTTTTGCCCACAGAACAATAATTGTGGTCTTTTTCCTTCCACCATGCAATTAAAACAGGTTATTACCAAATCAATACTCGTTTCACAAAATGCATCCCTCCACTGTCTCTTTTGTCCTTCTCGTCTAACAAGTCTAACCTGTATATTTATCCTGCTTGTGACTCTGCAATAAAAAAGCAAAATTCTAAACCAAAACAAAGCTCAAGCCCCATTTCTTAAGCATAGCTGCAGGTAGAAAATGAACAGAGCATCTGTCACTCTGTCTTAGATATCACAGTGTGCAAAGGGCTTTGCAGTCTTTACAGAGATGTTAGGACATGAAATACCTACCTAGAAGACTTTATGATTCGAGCAAGAATATAGAAATACGAGCAAGCAGCTGAACTCACAATCAAACCTAGTGTGAAGTTTAGTACACATTTTCTTATCTCCACAGTTTTTAAATTAGTATTTACAGGAATTATTCTATTTCTCAATCTCATGTTTATCTCTCTCCTTTGTTTGAAATTAATCAAGTATTGCAAAAGGTAAAAAACACCAGGCTACCATGGTGAATGATACTTATCCTCTTGTACTCTTCCTCCCTTTCTTTCTCCCTGCTGTCTATCCTGTGAGGAGTGCTGGAATATGGACTGCTGAGAAGAATACTTGAAGGGCGCTGTGATGGGAGTACATGGACCTGTGTTGAAGGAGTAAGTACACACAGCTGTGGGGAACTTCATGAACACGTAGGATGAGAGGAGGATCTGGAATGGAAGGTGAGTTATATTAGCTGGGAAAGGCAGAAGTGAGAAAGACAGAAAATTAGGCAAATACCAGTCTGAAAGGCAGAATCATAGAATCATAGAATCATAGAATGGCCTGGGTTGAAAAGGACCATAGTGATCATCTAGTTTCAACCCCCCCGCCATATGCAGGGCCGCCAATCACTAAACCAGGCTGCTCAGAGCCACATCCAGCCTGGCCTTGTGAATTTTCAGTTCACACAGAGAAAAGGAAGGACAAGTGAGTTTAAGGAGGAGTGGGGCTTGGTCAAGGCTGACACAGGAAGTGACTTTGTAGTATCATTTACAAGAGTGCAAAGTGAAAAGAGATGGAAAGGAAGATGTGTAAACAGTCAAACAAGAAATACAGATAAGTTTTTCAGTGGAAACAGAGAGGAGCAGATAACCTTTAAACATGCTTTAGAGAAAAACAAAATGAGAAAAGTCTGGACATTGCCTTCTTTTTCTTTACTACTGATTTCAGCTATTTCAGAGTTCACAATGTCTGAGCACGAAGTGGTTACAGTAGTAGCTAACACACATTGAAAATTCACAGTCCAAGCACTGGCGAAGGATAAGAGTAAAGTGCTTAGAATTTTCTAAAATATGGCAATAGGTTGATTAAGAAAAAGGCAGCAAAGCTTCTGTCATTGTGGCATCATATACAAACTTGTGATCTTTGTGATTTTTTGGTTTAAAAAATAAATAAATAAATTTAAAAATAAATAAATAAATTTTAAAAACATGTTTTTACTTTTTCAGTTGCCTTGATCAGATTAGATAACAGGTGCTGTAAGCTTTCAGTGTATGTTTGTGTACTGATATAAGGTATACTTACTGTCATTTAAGTTATTTCATTCATCTGCATAAACAAATGCTTGTATACAAACTACCTCTGATTATTGATCTGCTTTCCTTACTTTAAGGGAAGTCATTTATTTATATTTTTAATGAGAAACTATAAGCTTAAGAAAATCCAAACCACTCTTTGATTGTTTAACTGTGCCATAAAAAGAGGCCAAAAATGTACAAGCACATAGGTCTTTAATATGATAAAAGATATTTCTTCTAGTGTGATAAAATTGGTGCTTGTTTTGCTTAGATAGCAAATATGTCGGCAAAACAGTAAGTTCCTTGTCCCTATAGATTTTGCTATAAGCCATCACCCAGATGCTCTTCCTTTGATGCATTTCTGATACTTACGCTGAGCATCTTCCTCTACTCTGATATATTTTTCATATTTACTCAGAGGACAAACCACACAACTTATTTGACCAACTTAAAAATCTCTTTGTTGACTGAAAATTATGTTCCTATCTTCTGATATACAACTTGTGTAAATCTGCTATGCATATGCACACGCAGATAATTTCATAAGTACGAAGCTGTAAATCATTATAATGAATATTTTTTCCACTTCATGGTATTAAAGCTCTCTTTTCTTTTCGATTGGAAAATATGAGAAAATTTAAACAAAAGGTTTTCATGAGAGAACATATCAGTTGTCATAAAAATAATCAAGGAAATTTTTTTTAGATAAAGAGTGCACAAAGCCATGCACATAAGAACAGTGATTCTGTGTTGCTTGAGATCCAGATTCTAGTCTACAGTCTGCAGTTCTGCCATAGCAAGTATTAGCTACACTGGAGATGGAATTCCCCTGTGTGCTTTGGGCCATGCTTCCAAAGGCTTTGTGTTCACCCATAAGCACAACGAAAGTTCTTTTGCAACAGATTTTCTTCAGGATAAGAAAATAGCTTCCTGTTTATCAGTACTGGGGACTTGGAGGTATCCAGCTGATATCGTCTCAGTTTCTGTATTTGACCTTCACTAGTAAAATCTGATGGAGTAAGGCAGCTGTGACGGGTTAGCCCTTGGCTGGGGGCCAACCTACACACACCCACTCACACAATTCCTGCCCCCCATCCAAGCATAGGAGAGAGAATTAAAGGGGTAAATGGAAAAGAGGACTCGTGGGTTGAGATAAGGACAATTTAATAACTAAACTACAATAATATTGAAAATAATACTATATACAAATACACAAATGAGTGATACACAGTGCTACTGCCACCCCCACCAGATGACCAAAGACTCAGCCTGTTCCCAGCTAATGATCCTGGAACTACACTCATGATTCCCCCAGACAGGGGGTGCACCGCTCCCGGAGGCACTCATGGAACGGAGATAACAGTCCGAGCATCCCAGACCGAGAGCTGACCGGAGTCAGGGGGGAAAGTGACCACCTGGCCCCAGCTAATGATCCTGAAGAAGGAGGGTCCCGAAACTCACGGAACGGAGATAACGATTCAAGCGTCCCAGACTGAGAGCTGACCGGGGCGTGGAGGGTGGGGGGAAGGCCTTGGGAGAGCAATGCAGAGCCAGAAGAGACTGAAACTGAAAGGGCCTCAGAACCCAAAGGAAAAGGAAAGGGACGATCCTCCGGAAGGGTCCTCACCTATATACTGGGCATGACGTGTATGTTATGGAATTGGTCACTCTGGTTCTCAATCTAGTAACCGAAGAACAAATCCTGGGCTAGTAGCTGGGGCTGTGCCCTCCCAGCCCCCCCGCCCTGTCTGTGAAGAGTGAAGAGGCTGAAGGTATCTGTCCTTGAGTATCCTAGCAATAATTATAAACATTCCTTCCTTATCAACTTGTCTGAGCACAAATCCAAAACACAGCCTCTTGCTAGCTATTATGAAGAAAGTTAACTCTGTCTCTGCTTAACCCAGGACAGCAGCACTTGGTCTTGGAGTTCAAGGGAATAGAGACTAGAATTTTGCATTGTTACTCTCAGTTTTTTACAAATATGGCTGAAAAGAAAATAGACAACTTCAGTGTCATGGAGGGGTGTGTAACTATAGATTACTACAAATGCACTCCACCACTGTGATGTTGTGGAAGTCGGGAGGAAATGCATGCTGCTTTGACTCATCTTTGTCAAATATTCTGCAGAATACTAAGGAAGAAAATAGGGTGAGAGAAATCATATTTATTCACTAGATAAAGCAACAGTCGAAACGGTTGAAAAATTACTTAGCAAGACAAGCAAGAAAAAGTAACTTGATTTGAGGATTTAACAGCATTAAAGAGTTACTTTCACCTCCTAAAAAGTATTGTGTTTGTGGCTTTATCCTCGCTTGGAGACATGTAGAATTAGTAAATGAGTAAGACTGAGACAAAACATGATGAAGGCCAGTAACAATGAAAATTATGTATTAAGAGACAGACCAGCATTCAGTGTAATTCACTTGAAAAGAGAAAGGCAACTAATCTCCCCCAACCACTCGATTCACCAGTAGAGCTCCAAAGCAGTAAGAGACCAAGCATAGCTCCCACTATTGACAGGATTTGCTGAACCTAGTTTTCAAGAGGTGCCCTGTAGGAACACGCTCTATAGACAACAAAAATTTTGCTTCATTTCTGGTGGGAGCAATGACTGCAACATTTGTATGTCGTTACCGTCGAATCAACCATAATTAGTTAGGAAGGGGAGATACTAAGGTGCAGTTACTTGCACATATCAGGTGCATTCATGCACATTTTATAGGGACACAAAACAGTGGATTACATAACTGGTCTTGCACAAAAAGTCTACATTGGCAAAATTCTGGTCCATGCTTCATACAAACTTCTTTTACTCTTTGGTTGCTAGTTTTGTGCCCTTCCATTCTCAGGGTATAGCTTCCAAATTAAGTCATGGTTAACATCTGTGTAGGAGGGGTAGCCACACAGTCTGTTTTAGGCAGGATCATGAAAATCAGAGTAGGAAACTCTGATTAAGGTATGCAGACAGATGAATGGACCCTGGCCTGAGGTTTAGCTAATTGAACAGAATATAACACGCTAGTGAGTGAGAATGTAATAAACTGCACATAATAAAAAAGAAATTGCGAAGGTGTCAAAAGTTACAGATATTGCCATGGAGAATGGCTGTATTTCCCAGGTGAAAAATAGCTGAAGTCCAGCTATCCAGTTTAAAGAGCAGTATTAGGGTCGTTTTGATGAGTAGAATCTGAAGTAACTGTATCAATAATAGCATTATAAGGCCAAGATTACTTTGATGATCACATGAGCAATGACAATTTAGGGAAGGGTGTTGCAAAACTGGGACCAAAGGGGAAAAAGTAATTACTGGTTGGTTATGTGCTGGGAGGAGACAAGTGTAAAGAAAAACAGGGATCAACGTGGATAGGGAGAACAACCCTGGCAGTGATCACACATGTAGTGTACTGGGAAGAGGGAAGACACCTGGGTTCTGAAAGGAATCAAACTAAGCTTCCCTTAAGACCTCTAGTTCTCGCCAGGCCCTGCTGGTAGAAAGAAGGGCAGAGTGAACCTAATGCATCTGAATTAGATGGAGAAAGTATGTCATGAAAGAGACACTTCTATTAGGGAGCCAAACAAATAGATGTTCTTTTCCCAGGCATGCTAGTATATAGAAAAAAATGAAAACATTTCCTGACTTTTCCTTCAGCTATTTTATGAGATTATGAATGATTTTTCTCTCTTTCATTCAAAAAAGACAGATAAATATAAACTGAGAATATTGAAGGAATATAAATTACCCATCTTTCTTTGTGAAAACCTTTTGCAGGCTAAGATACATTTAGAATTTTGAAACACATAAACTTTTAAAGCCAGAAAACTCTTTAACTATTTTGAAGTCTTCTCACTTAAGTTTTCCCTGTCAAATAGAAGATGACATAAAATTATATTTGGCTGTTTTGTAAAGATAAAGCTTGTATTGCTATCATGCATTAGTCTTGAAATTCCCTCAAGTAATTTACTGAAATTGTAATGTACAAGAACACGAAGACTAAGTGATAAATCTTTTGGGGAGAGAAACTTTCATGGAGTAGGGTTGGCTGTCATTTATTCTTGTTCATTTGGCATGAATATCTGAATGCTCCTACATAGCAAACAAATATGTATAGTGTTTGGCAAGAAGTTACTTGAAGCTACTTTGGAGTAATTCAGCTAACACGCATTGAAGTTGTACTTGAAAAGCTACTCTGTTTTTTTAATGTGCATCTATTTCCAGTAGATCCCTACACCGACTCTCAAGTTGGCTATTTATTTGCTGACAATGAGGAAAACCTTATTTTCTGCTAATTAGCATATTTTTAAATGATAGTGGATTTTGAAACATATTAATTGCTAAGTTAGAGATTAAATAAGAGAAGGCTGTCACACTAATTTCACAGGAGGAGGGGGGTTCATAATACTAACAAATTGTGAGTGTGATGACATCTGTATCTCTGTGATGAGACCAATTTGTATACCATCTGGCTCTGAAGAGTTTAGCTACTTGCAGTCATAATGGAGATGTTTTGGCTACAACATTAAATGAGCAGGATAATAGCTACTTGGTGAGTTAAATGGTTAGTACAGATATTCTGATGGAATTAAGTGTCATTAGATAAGAGGAGACAGGGTAGTATCATTTTGTTAGCTGCAGATATTAGTGGCCCAGCCAGCTGAAAAGATACAAATTGACAATTGCTCCATCATGATGGGGAAAAATTGATTTTCCTGTTTTACTTTTGAATTTATTTTGTGTTTTACTTTTGCCTTTCCAGTGGAGTCCATAATTTTTTTTGTCTAGTGATTAAAAATGCATGCAGAAAAACTTTGTCCCCTAGAGAGAAAAACAGGGAAGAGACTATTTTGAAGGTACAGCACACTGTGTCTGTAAGTAACAGCTTGAGAGAAAATTACAGTCATTAGGGTGCAATGGTAAATAGTTTTTATTTCTATTTATTTCATATTAAATCTGATTCAGAATTCATGTAGAATGGTAGATATTGTTGCCAAGAATGCTATTACTGCATTTGCCCATCTTTTCTTCAGGCCTTTTATTAGAATGAAATGGATGCTCTCTGGCATCACCATTTTGAATTATTTGCAAAACATATTGAAAAAATAGCAATAGTGGAGAGAAGGCTTTATAATTTTTGACAAACATCTTTACTTCCCTGTCCTATTATTTTAACATCTGGTCCATAAATCAGTGACATGGCACCAACCTAAGCCCACTTCAATTGCTATCTAGTTGAATATATTTCAAGGAAATATATTCCACAATACATGGTAATCCAGGCAATTTTGTTCAGTTCAGTGATATCCTAGAAATATTACGATATAAAATTATGTGACAGTTTATCTGAAATAGGCTGGTAATAATAGAATCATAGAATGGTTTGGGTTGGAAACGACCTTAAAGATCATGTAGTTCCAACTCCCCTGCCATGGGCAGGGACACCTTCCACTAGATCAAAGGCTCAAAGCCTCATCCAGCCTGGCCTTGAGTACCTTCAGGGATGGGGCATCCACCACTTCCCTGGGCAACCTGTGCCACTGTTTTATCACCCTCACAGTAAAAAATTTCTTCCTAATATCTAACCTAAATCTGCCCTCTTTCAGCTTAAAACCACTACCTCTCATCCTGTCACTACACTCCCTGATAAAGAGTGCCTCCCCATCTCTCCTGTAGCCCCCTTCAGGTACTGGAAGGCTGTTATAAGGTCTCCCTGGAGCTTTCTCTTCTCCAGGCTGAACAACCCCAACTCCCTCAGCCTGTACTCATAGGGGAGGTGCTCCAGCCCTCTGACCATCTTCATGGCCTATGGACTCCCTCCAACAGGTCCATGTCTTTCCTGTGCTGAGGACTTCAGAGCTGGATGCAGTACTCCAGGTGGGGTCTCACGAGAGCAGAGTAGAGGGGGAGAATCATATCCCTCGACATGCTGGCCACGCTTCTTTTCATGCAGCCCAAGATACCCATGCATTCTACATGTGCAAGAGCACATTGCTGGGTCATGTTGAGCTTTTCATCAACCAACACCCCCAAGTCCTTCTCTTCAGGGCTGCTCTCAATCCATTCTCCTCCCAGCCTGTATTTATGTTTGGGATTGCCCTGACCCATGTCAAACACATTGTTAAAAAATAAGAGATTTTCTGAACTATCACTGTTTGCAATTGAAAGTTTTCCTTATATATAACACATATATATTTGAGACCACATATTTGATATGATACTGTTCCATACTGTAATCCCGCTTCTAGATTGGTCCATACAAAGCAGTGTACAGGTAATGTGCTCTGTAAATCTGCTTTCTACTCCCTACAGGTGCTGTGGCTACATAGAGTTTTTCACAACAAATTATCATTCCATTTCTGCTGAAAATAGTAATTCAACAGCAATATAAAATTTATTATACTTTCTGATCTGTTTTCCTATGGAAATGCATTGTACCCAGTGCCATGATGTATGTACATGTAAACATGAATGTCTGACTGCCTTTCCAATAGATTTTGATCCAGATGGCTGTGTAAAGAAAAGTTAAGTTCTTACAACTTCTGTAAAAACACGCAGCCAGGTGAAGACCTGGCTACAGTCCTTATTGGAAACTACAGAATACACACCATAAAGTATGCTTATGAACAGCCCACACATAAGATAAGCTTTAGTCCAGACTTCACACATTTTTAGAAAGTCTAACTACTGGACACAAATCTTTAAAAAGGTAAGCTTCATTAGTTTCATCAGTCTTGAAATGGATCATTTTTCTCTGCTTATTATCTTTTTTGTCTTAATTCCAAGGCTGAAGGCAGTAAAAGTGAGTGACTTAAAGTAACTTAAGCCACAAATTCCTTTATAACAAAATACAGATTTCCTGTTAAACGGTGGCATGAGGAAGATAACAGGCAACCAGATATTCTTGGTTAGTGATGATTTTCTCTTGAACAGTAATCAGGTTTTTTTTTTTTTTTTAATTGTGAAAACTACTTATTAAGATTCTGCCATTGACAGGCAGAGTTAAAATAATTCCCTTCTGTCTGACAGGTCCCGAT
>NW_010113458.1:0-34962 GCF_000699245.1 Pterocles gutturalis | reverse complement strand
TTCCTGTATGAGTTAAGGCTCGGAATATTTGTGCAACTAATACCCAGCAAAGTAGCTACTGAATACATGCAGGTAAAGAGCAACTGTCAAGTTTGTTTCACGGCACTCTAGCTTCAGAAGGTCCTGCTTTGCACCTCCTGTGCATGTCCATGTTTAGACTAATTCCACACTGCACATAATCTGCAGAGTAAGGCCCATCAACACAAGCATCTGAGACAGAGGAGTCCCATTTCCAGAGCTGTAGTGTGACACTACTAATAAACAATGTTTTCAACATTTAAAGCAACAGAAAGGGAACCACACATTATAGAAAATGAGTAATCAGAATAAGAAAGCATCATTTAATGTAATATTTTCCAAATGCAATTCAATTACACAATTGGTTGATGATTAGCTCTGCAAAATTACCACCATGCATGGAAAATATAGACTTCTCAGATAACAAGGACTTTCAGAAGTCTCTGGGACAATTTTCAAAGCTTTCTGCTGAGTAATCATGCTGATCCAAGAATGAAAGTCAGGTAGTGTTGCTGTCCTTCCTGAAAAGCTGTCTGAGTCCTGTAGGCTGCTGAAGAGGTTGCCAATGAGCCTTTCATTTACTTAGTTTTTCTGGTCTCCCTCTGAACCTTTACAAACATTTAATTATTTTCAGAACAAACTGAATAGTAGTTTTTCAGGTGTGACATTGGACAGAATGTGAGAATATATTCATGAGGAAAACAGTGTCAAGTAGAAAGTATTGTTTTAATTTAATTTATTAATTAGGTTGATTACCATCATTCTAGACTGTTGTCATCCCTCTCATCATCTCTCACATGTTACCCAACGCTTTCCAAAATTTATCTAATTTTTAAAAAACTACTGGGTTGCCAAAATACTTTTAAAAAGCTTCTGTATTATGATCCCATGAGATGTCAAAAGATAATGTATTTCCTTGACCAAATGTAAGAAAAATTATTCAACAGAACTGACATGATAAATACTACTACTTAGATGTTAGCATGCTATAGTTTTCTCCCTGGAACACTGAATAATGAGACATAATTATATCTCAAAAAAACACATACCACCTTCTGCAAAACACAAAATATTTTGCTCAGAAAAGATGCTGTGATACTGAAAGCTATTGCTATTATGGTGTAATAGATAATAGCACCAGTGCTCTGCAATTATTTACCAATTTTCATTCCCAGTGTATCACTCTATTCAGTTCACAGTGTGTCCTCTCACCGTAAGAAGAGAGGGGGGTAAAGGGGAGTGATTCTGTCACAAAAATGGGCAATCTAAATTCTCAAGGTATTTTGGAATTAACAGTGAAGACTGGAAATTCTTCTGAGGATGTGTTCTGTCCTGACGGCAAACTGTTATTGTATTCAGTTTGGATAACAGAATAACACATTTAAATACTAAACTATAACTCATAAATAACTTCCTAGTTACATGATCCAAACTGAAACTACCTGAGAGGCTATTTATTTTGAAAAGTAAAATAATTTATTTTGAAAAGAAAAAAAAATTGTAAAGGTAATAGTATTGTGCCAATATGTTTCAGTATTTCTGCAAGACTACTTAGTCCCACACAGCATAAAAGTAAGCCAATACAAAAATAAAAAAAATTAAGTATATTAAAACTGTGCTAGCTGTTAAAATACATGTAATTGTGAACCAATACCTCATGTATGTACTCACAGTGATATTGCTCAGGAGTTAGTTTTGGACTCTATGCTCTCTGATATCTCATTGCCAGTTTGATGTGAAGCAAGGATTAGAAGAGTGCTAAATGGATAAGTGATTCTAAGCACTCTAATATCACTGAACAAATAGGGCAGAAAAAGTGTTTTATTGCAATGAGGGTAATGCCCTATGCTTGTGGGGAAAGAAAACTTGTAGCTGTACTCACAAGTTAGGTGACTCCATGTGGCTGGCTGTAGTTGGGAAAACACGTTCTACAGCCCAAATTAGGAAGGCAAACCTTCCCAACTGCAATGCTTTTACAGAACAAATATCCTAAGATATTACTATCCTTCCTTTGAAAGAAAGGCAAATGTTCAGGATGAAGCTTCCGAGTTGCATTTGCAACAACAGCGACAGCATATTCATCGGAAAGGTGGGAAGAATGGGCTAAAAAGTGAAGCTGTGGCTTCATTGCCCTATACCCTGCCACCAAACAAGTAGAGCATACAATAGCAAAGGATCATGCTTTATCCAGGATTCCTGATAATCCTGTGGCATTGAGACTTCAGAAGGCCTTGACATGTACCCGATACAAGGCACAGGACTCCTCACTAGCACTGGGCAAAATCCTCCTATGACCTTTTCTTTCATCTAGAAACAAAGGCCAGTTTTGTCAAAATCTACATATTCTGCAAGAATATGTCAATTTCAGTAAAGTCTTACATCAATAAAATACTTGAGGCAAAGATTTATTGTGATTTGGATACTTCTGCTTTGATATCCATGTTACAATTCATACAGAATATTAAGGTCCTTTTCAGAAAATAATGCTGCTGCTGTTTTTAAAAGCCTGAGGTGATTTTTAATGGATGTTTTTTTTCAGGGACCAAATGGAATAAAAGCCACAACAAAACACTGAGAAGTTGAAACTACTCCTAGGGTGGAAACTGGGCTTTGAGCACTTTTATCATCTGTTTCCCTAGCCCATCTGAGGGCTGTCACTCATTACTTTTAGGGAATACTTCATTATTCAGTTCTAGCCAGTTCCTCTGCTGACTACATATATCATGCAGAGCTGACACTCTCTTGCAACATTCTTACTCAACTGACTTTAAAAGTCTATTGCTGTCTCGCCAATAATGTTCTCTATAGAAAGACCCCTTATCTTTAATTAGCTGATTTGTTTAGGGCCCATCTCAGCAGTGTCCAAGCCCATGTTCTTCCCCATATTTTTACTTTTTCTAACCCACAGCTTGTATTTAAAAAATAGATCAAAAGCCCGATTTCTGGTGAAAACAATGACAAAAGAGCAGCTCTTCTATCTTCCTGAAAGCAGCCTAAATCTTTGCTGTGCAAGCAGGATCTAATTCCACCACTCTTCCAGACCAGATATATATTCTTCACAGATCTTGGATGGGATCTGGAGCAGGCAGGGTTGGTTTTCCTGAGACATTGCTTCAGGCAAGTTGCAATATAAAATTGTTTCCCTCTTCTCAAATCTGAGAATATGCCTTCTGCACTTCTTTTCATGTTTGCTTTGGGTAATTCAATCCCTGTACCCTTTCATTTCTTGACCTTATCTTTGAAAAGGCCTACAAAGATGCAAACTTGGCAGAGTTTGCGGCATTTGCATTCTAATTGGGACACAATTTCTTGTACGTAGTCTGTCAGTCATTCTTATAGTAGCAATGTTCTCAGTCAGAATTCTGACAGACTAGGTAACTTCAGCTGAAGAGAGATTTGTTCCAGAATTATCATGCAGTTTTGGTTTGTTTGTACCTCACATGTTTCATTTTAACATCAAGCAAACCCAAAATTTGTGAAACTCTTGTCAAGGTACACATACCCTGGTTCTTTCTCAGATACTGTATGCAACTCCTAAATATATCTTCCTCCCAAAACATCTGTGAAAAAAAAGCAGGCATTTTAGTTTTGGAATTGTCTCAAAATGCATTTCAATGTAGCTTTACATGTTACAAAGTTGATTGGCTTTGATTTAGGACAAAGGATTCTGTAGGTGATGACTCTTACATGTAGTAAGAATAATAAGGTCAGTCATCTATATGCCCTGGTCTTCTTTCAGTTGCTGTGCATTCTCCTTTGCTGGAGAGAGATGACCCTCTACACTCCCTATAATGAGTAGAACTTCCATTAGACTCTGCCAGGCTTTATGCAGAACTCTGCAGATTGTGAAACAGTAATTTAATCTTCAAAATCTCCCATCCACACCTCAGAGTTGAGACAGATCTTTCATTAAGAAATTGAATACATAATTACTTCATTTTAGTTCAAATGACGTAAAATTTCCTTTAATAGATATGTTTCACTTAAGCTAAACTATTGCTTCTTTACAGCATTATGATTAGATGCCAAGACACCCAGTGTAATGGAGACATTAATTAAAACCCACTAAAATTGCTTGGTTCCTACTCTGGTTACAAAGCCAATATTCCTTCTTCTGCATCATTAATTTAACTATCTTACTGAACTCAGACAGAGCCTTTGACTTTCAAGTTTGTCTCTTATGCACTTGAATTTTTAAAAAATTGTTAGGGATATGGGCACAGATTAAAAGCACTGTGAAAAATTTCAAAGGGACTAGAGCTGATAGCATCTTACTTAATGACACAGTCTCATTATTCAGTTTCATTGCATCTAATTTTAGTATCTAATGTTAAATACATTTAGTCAGGTTCTATTCAAGAAGGTATTTTAGAAAAATATAGGAAAAAAGTAGATTTGAGATAGACTCCTCATTACAAATCTTGTCAATGTTACTTAAGTGTAAGAAAGCTGCAAAACTATAGTATTCTTTGTTTTAATTGCTGAAAGCAAAATCAAATGCTGCATCAGCACATTATCTGAAAACAAAATTTATCATTACACTCTAAACCTGAAGAGATTTCCAGTGAACTAATTATTGATGGTAGCCATAGTAATGTACTCAGTGTACTTAACATGAGGAAAAATTATTTTAACACTATGTCAGAAACAGCTCAAATCAGCAGTTCTATGCCAATTTTTGACAGCTGAAGATCTGATCCATTACAATACCTAACAGTTTCTTAAAAATTAAGGCCAGAGACAACTAGATAATCTACTGTGACCTCTTATTTTCTTCTGGTGCTGCATTTCATTCAGTTATCTTTGCATCAAGCCTAATGATTTGTGTGAAATAAATAAATAAATAAAGCATAATTTGCATCTGAGTAAAGCATATCATTCTGTATGTCACTCGGTCTCAAACCTAAAATACTAAGAGATGGGTACTCTACCAATTAATTCAATAGTTTGTTCCAGTGCTTTGTTACCTTTTCAGTTAAAAAGGATAATTTAATTTTCAAATTCAAATGTGTCTTCAAGCATCCAGTCACAGGTTCTTTATTTATGGCTTTATAAATTTAGTAACTGACACTTTCTAGCTATGAAGATACTTATATAAAAATTGTAAAAGAATAATAATCCCATCTTCTTTTTAATACATTACAAAACTCAAGCTCTTTAAGTCTCAAGGATATCCAACTTTTTAATCCCTTTTATGAAACTTTTTCTGAATCTTCTTCAGTTTTATGAAGTTACTTTAAAATTGAGAATACTAGAACTTCATGCGGTCTTACAGTGTCACTACCAGAAAAAATGCTGCAGTTAGATGAAATCATCTTTATACCCCTTCCCCTTTAAACCTCTTTCCATCTCTTAAAAGTCTTCATTCTCCCTTCTACCTTACCTTCACAGTGGGAACTGAGATTACATTTTTCATCAGAGCCACTACTTTCCAAGATACAGTCATCTGGTACCCTTAATTTCTTGTTTCTAGGTATAGTCTAGATGTATCCGATAGTATTTAAGTGTTCTTTTTTTTTTATATGTTGCAGTCATTCACTGAATCAAAAACATACTGAATGACATGACTCCCCTGCCATCATCACATGACATGTTTACATTAGTAGTGATTTGAAATTTACTTTCAGATCCTTTCCAGCACAGGATCTAGCCCAATTCTTTCAGAATATCACTAGAGGTTTTACGAGTCCTTCTGAGAAAGATTTTTGAGAGAATTCCCTTCTCTTGCTAAGAAAGAAACTGATGAAGTTCAAGCCTGCACATAAGGTGGTAATTAATGAGGACATTACAGATTGCTCCTCTGTTCTTTCATTCATTTTTGATCTAACACTTATTATGCTCATTGAACTTAATGGCAAAGATCACTTTGACTTTAAACATGTTATTTATTTCATTTAATTTCAGATACCTAAAATGCAAAGTTATGCATTTATTAACTAAATAAAGTAAGACCAGAGACCAGTTCCTGACTCTGATACCATTGACTAGTTCATATCTGCACTGACTAGGATAAACTCCCTAAAAATGCACACCAGCAACTCTACATAGCCCTTGGTTCTGGCCCTCATGTCCTGTGTGCTTACTCTGTGGCCTAAGACATAATTTTCATATGTAGCCCATCTTTTCAGTTTACAGTGTTTGTTGATTACTCTGGGAAGAATTAAGTTTTGTGGAATGTCTAAGGGTTTGCATCCCTCTCGAATAGTTCTGTAAGATTGCATAGGACAGAGAGATAGAGCCGTTTCTCTCTCATTCGTAATGCCTTTTAGTAGCAATGCCTTGGTGGAGTCCATCCTCCTGAACTGAACACATGCCCTGAACACAGAGCCTTTTTCAAAGCTAGCTGGAGCACTCCAAAGTAAAGGTGGAGAACGAACATAAAGAAATAAACAGTGTGATGGATCAGGTGTCCCACACTCAATCTCCCTAATTGTCTGTTGTTGACCCATGTAAACATCATCTCTTGCTAGGATTCGGTTCCAGGTCATGACACCTAGATTTAAGTGTATTCTCTAAGGGTTTGAATTCACACAATCATCAAAAGGTATCAAGGGGCTGATTCAGTTACCTGCACATAGGTGTCCAGTGCCATCCAAGAGACCTGTATAGGGCTAGCGGGTATGGCACAGGATTTGCAGGATATATTTACTCACTGGAGAGACAGTGGAAGGCCTGTCAGGGTATTATACTGTGTGTGACCTGGCACTGTCACACTGTGTATAGGCAGCTGAATCCCCCTACCTATCTCATGCAGTCAGAGAGATGCATCTCACCCTACAGCAGGCCTCTAGCGAGTAGTCAGTGAGCATTTTTGCAAGCTCCACTGACAAAAGGATTGATTCCTTTCTTTAAACATAGGTATTTATTCTTATTTGAGATGTCCTTGGTACCCCACCTGGTCTCCAAATGCTCCCTGAAAGAATGTGACTCTCCTTGTGTCATAGCTGCCATCTCCTAACGTATGATTCAGATAACCCAAAACATCTCATAATGATGCTATATGTGCCTTTGGTTAGGCATCAGTGCACCAGCTTTAGTGTTTGCATTTAAGCTGCTCATCTAGACTCTGAGTAAAAAGAAACAAAGTTAAAATTAATCTGAACTGTTTGAGATATCTGTATGAAGATGAGCTAAATTGCACCTTTTAGGTGTTTATTTCTTTCTATTAATTTCAAAGAAAGTTTAGAAGAGTAGTTCACATAGAGTACTGCAGACATCTAAAATTAGATGAGATGATCTAGTGGGAATCTGTCTATTCTCTCCATAGCTGGTGACTAGGCAATTCTACCTTACAGAAAGGTCTAAAATATTAGGGATGAGTGACTCTGGGGAGGTGCCTCTCTTTCTGCATGCATAAAATAACATACTAGATATGCAGTAAAGTTATATTGGATGAATCTCACCCTTGTGGTTGAGGATCTGAGAAAGATAAAATTTGTCATGGAGGGGTTTTCTGACTTGTTGAGGGACTTTCTTAGTGAAGCACCACATTGGTAAGAGAAACTCAAATACAGCCATGTATGGTAGAGGGTAGCATCTCAAGGTCTGTCCCTTTTTTTAATCCGTTAGTTTAATGTAATAACACTGGCACTACATTTCTTCTTGCAAATTGTAAATAATCTAATAGATTTTCCAAAGGAATCTTGAAGGTATTATAGTGTCACATTATAAAAAGTCATCCTACTATACTAATATATTACAATGCAGAGCACAGAGACAACTTTTTGTAGCATGACACAGAGTTCTAATGATTAATCCATTATGTTGTCTATGCATGAATTCTTTTTACATTACAACTAAACCTATGTTTCAGTGGCTTCAGAGGAAGTCATTAAAAGGTTGTTTGTATGCATTACACCATTTATACAGAGTGACACTATTTGTTATATGATATTGTAATGTCATAAGAAGTAAATGAGTATAAACAGTTATATTACAGTTCCTGGATTTGTAAAGAATTGGGGAAAGGCAATCCAGTTTTTATTTCTACAAAAATGAATAAATGAAATAAATATGGGGAGACTTGCAAACTAGTATGCAGAAATTAGTAACTGAATGAGTATCTGGAATTGTATACTTGAAGGAGTAAAATCAATCTTGATAATCATTACGGAATTTATGAAAATGGAGACCTAGAGAGCTTTGCCAAATGTATCCCATGGCTAACTGCAAAAAATTACTGACTTACAGGAAAGATTATAATCTATCTCTCCACTTCCAGTAGCTGATACAGTTCCTCTGTTTGCTTTATAGAGGTTTTGTTTGTATAAATGCTTTCTTTTCCAGATGTGAAAATTTGAATTGCACTCTTAAACCATTCCACACACTGGTAAAGTAATCAGAAGCCGAGATTTTATGTCTATGCCCTTACTTTCACCAGTGCAAAGTGAGCATTCAATGCTACCATTCTTTATCTGATAACATTTTAAATTCACTTTACAAAGGATAAATGGCAGCCATTCAAGCCCCAGGACTCTTGCTAGAAATAGACTGGCAGAAATAGACTCTAAAACATCAGAAGCAGGTCCATGACAAAAGCATAAAATTACTCACGATAATTGAACTGCAAATAATATCTCCCATTCTAAAGAATATGAAGTATCTTAAGGTGCTTTACATTTAACCAGGAAATTATTATCTTGTATTTTAGGACTTTTATATATGGAAAAGCAATTTTTTTTTCAATGTTGTGAACAAATAATTGCAAAAATTCTTAGTCAAAGAGTTCTAAGAAACTGATTACAGATTTGTAAATTCAGTGATAGTTATCAAGATTGATTCTACTGTGTAAAACGTCTGATTTCAGATCTTCATTCAGTTATTAATTTCTTAATCTCTTTCAGGACTGCTGGATATCAGCTAAAAGTGTTATAGATCAACTGGTGACAGAAACATGTTTTCTAAATGATTGCACTTGGAATGATGCCTTCACAACCAGCTAATAAATGCTTAATTTGCTGCTGTCTAGTAGTATCACCTTCAGAAAGCCCAGTGTGACACAGACAAAAAAATTGCTTTTCAATAGCTGTATAATTAAGTTAGAAACTGTTTGTAAGTCAAGATAAACTTTTATATTGCCATATTTTGATCTTTGACCTAGGAGTAAACTAGCCAAACAGCACCACCTTGATTTTTCCGTGTTCTTGTAACAGAACAATGAAACACTATCAGTCATTCTCACTTGTGCAGATTTGGCAAAGTAGTTTGATCAATTTTAAATTAAGATGTGTATTTAACACAGTTTAATGTACCTAAACTTGGGGTTAAATTGTACTGAATTAATGACTCATTAACACTTGCATTATATATGGCTGTTAATATCTCTCTGTGCCTAAATTCTCTACTTCATTTAACATGTATCCACCATCCTCTATCTAATTAATGTGTGTATTCAATGATTTTTAAGGCTTAAAGACCCATGCTACTTTGGGCCATGTTGTCACATATTGTAAAAATATATACATAAATGACAGCAATAACTTTTTTGCCTGTAGAAACCTTACTTTTTTTTTTTTTTTTCATCTGGACTCAAACCTGGAATCTTGAATTGGGAGATCTGACAGATTCACATTATCTCAACAACATATGTATGCATACACTGTTTCACAGGGTCTTGCATTCACTGGGGATATATTCAATGGCAACAGATTGTCAGCCAGCAATAGCAGCATGCAGACAGATGAAGACCTGAATAATTTCTAAGCACTCAGGGTGTGTTCCTCTTTTACAGCTCAGGCCTTAGGTGATGGGCAGCAGAACATCTTATGGGTCACCAATGACTGCCAGAAATGTCTCCTACGCAATCGCATAAGATGTGGAAGAAAAAAATTTCTTAAATCTTTACACATGCAGAAGTGCAATAGCCTTATCCCCTTACTTAAGAGTAATAGTAGCTGAAAAACACAGTGAGTTTTTAGGTTTTGGCAATTTCAGCTGACTACCTGACTAATCAGCTGTAGTAGTTAATGTAGTTCCTGAAGGCAATGGCTAGGAACAGAGATTTTGAATTGCCTTCAGGAAACACTAGGCCATTGGCTTGCTAAATTCTGTGCATTCAAAAATATTCATGGCTTTCCTGCCAAGTAGAAAGCCTTCATGATTTCTAATTTTCCCTATAGAAATAACTATGTGAAAAGAACATTTTTCACTGTGAGAATTAGAAGCTTTAGTAATGAGCATAAATTATCAGCCATGATGAATTTTTAATATATTGGACCAGATTGCCAACTGCCAAAACTGACAAGACTCCTGTGGCCTTCAATCAGCTTCTGCCATCTGCAGATACAATCACTCATACAGCTCTCCAAAACAGAAGTATGATAATCACTAAGAATAGACTCCTTATTCTCTATGCATTTAATATATGCATTCTATATGACTATTGAAGGGGATGGTTTAAATTTTTTAACAATATGTGAGGTTGCAATGTCATTTAGAACATAGACGACAACTTTCACATCTCATTTTCCAAACTGATGGGTTTCAGCTCCACACTGGATATCCTCAGTGAAGGATTTCTTGAAGTTGTTCTTAAAGACAAAGGAGTCTTTATGTACTCTGCCTTCTGCTATTGCAGGACCAATTTGAGTCATCAGCAATTCCTATATCACTTTCAGGGAGAGTAATAAAAACTAGAAGGAAAAAATGTATAAGATCTTCAAGCACTGATTGCCTTGCAATTCTATGAGTATAATTTGTGCAAAATGACAGCAGAAATAATGGGAACAACAATAATTATTACACAGTGGAAAACAGGTTTTTTTGGGAAACAGCATTTTTTAATTGTTGTTTTAAAAATAATATCTTTGGTCTTTTAAACAACATAGAAGAAATGATCTGTACCGTTTCAAGAAAAGATTGCACTGTGAAAAGCTTCACACAAAAAAGGTGGGAAGGAAGGAAAGAAATGGAACATAACTTCTCATCTGCTGGAGAAATACATCACTGTCCGTCTTGGACAACTGGGAAACTGAACTGGGGCTGCTGCCAATTATAAGAGTTCCCTATCAAATAATCTCTGAATTTAAAAAGGCATCAACTTCCAAGTCCAGTAAGTGATGAAAACAGACAATCCTTTCTCTATTTGGGCTTCCAGGAGCTATTACTTTTGCTTGCAAGCATGACAAAGAACAGCCCCACTTTTCCATCTAGAAAATTGCAACCCATAAGCTTATTTTGTTGGACAATGCGAGAAAATTAGCTTGGCCTGAAGATGTGAAAGCTGCATGCACCAGTGCTCAATGTTTTGTTTTTTCTAGGCATTAGCCATTGACAAGAAAATAACATAATTTCCACACTGACATTTAATTTTAATCTGCATAACACATATTAATAGTTAATTCATTGAATCAAAAGGGGGTTGTTTTTTGTTATTTTTTGTTGTGCCAAATAGTTCTGTTACAAATTATCATGGTATACCCTGGTCCCTTTAGACTCAGAAAATAAGATCTTCTAAAAGAGATGACTGTTGATGCATTAGGTTGTCTAATTAGGTAAGGCAACACTATGTAAAGTAGATAAATCTTTCTTTTCTTTTTTTTGAGAAAGCAAAAATCTGTCCCATGTCACTTGCAAATTGCAAGGAAGTAAACACTTCTGAACAGTATTTAGAATTCAGCAATATGTAAATACAGGCCATTTGTTAAAGTGCTTAAAGTTGTCTTGAAAGCTGTAAAAAAATCCATATGTTAGTGCTTAAAAGTGGTCTGGTTTTCCAGGGAATTAGTAGTTCTGAACATCAGAGCACTTCTCTGGGCACGACAATATTGATTTAGGGTTAGCTGCTTCTTTCTTAAAGTCATGGTGGTAAAAATGCTCTGATGATTAGTAGAAAGAAAAAACAAAGGAACAAGTCAGGAAGGAAATTATTCAAGGAATGGAAAGCTGATGAACAGCTATGTTAAAAACCTATATGCATAAGTTATTATTTTACAGGATTTCCTCTTTTAGCGCATGAGTAAAGATGAGCGGTGCAGTTTAAATTACAAAACAATCACATGGTGTAGAATAATACTTTTAAAAGTTATTGACGGATAGCATATCACACAAGCTTTTCAGAGCACTGAAGTTTAGAACATTTTGGTGCAAGTAGCTGCTGTCCCTCAGACTGCTTTCCTGAACCTTACTGCAACTGATTTTCCTGAATTGTCAAAATGGTCAAAAACCTGTGTAATAGCCCTTTGCTTTTCTCTATGCTTATTCTTGTTTCAACCAGAGACCCAGCCATGTTTTGTAATGAGTTGGAAGAATAGTATTTGGCACACCAGTTAATTTTCCTGAGGTTTTCAATTATCTAACAGTCTGCAGGTTGACCAGCAACTATTGCCTATGAGAAAAAGGTCTTCAGCCCAGTTAAAACTTATTCAGCTTCTTTAAGCAGATGTAAGAAAGACTTTTGGTCTGGTCAGCACCTCCTGTAACAGCTACAAGCTCACTCGTTTCGTGCAGACATGGAGCACTCCAAGCACCTGCATGTCAGGGTGTCATGAGGGCCAGATGGGAGTCTCCCCATGGGAGGCAGCAGGCCAGGCCTGGCAACCCATCCTGTCCCAAACCCCAGCCAGGGAGCAGGGCAGCTGGGGGACAGCCAAGGAACAGCCAGGGGCAACCCCATACTCCGTCAGCCAGTGTGTCTGTGGTGAGGGGCTGGCGGTCCCAGGCTGGGCTGAAACAGGGTCCTGGACCCCAGGGGTGAGGGGAGGCCCTGGGGCTGTTGGTCATGACCCACAAGGCCTGCTAGTGCCTCAGAACCCTGCCACTGAGAACAACTCTAATTTTATTCATTTCAAAATTGGACTCCTTTGCAGAGAAAGATGGTGCTAAAATGAATCAGTTCCATTTATTTAAATCCAAAACAGACATTGTCATTTAAGCATCACTTTTACTTCCTCTAAGATAAATATCTACCCAACTCTTCAGGAGTTAGTTGCCCATTCCCCAAAGCATGTGGCAACAGGTCTGTTTCCATCACACCTCCATATAGCAAAATAAATAAAAAATATCCTCCATTAAAAAATGCCAGTCAAGCTTGAGAACACAAGACGAATCTGTAAATTGTACATAGAGAGATCACTGAAGGCTCACCAACAAAATTTAGTTGAGGATTTGCAAATTATACAGGAAAAAAAGATGGAAAAATCTGGATTCCAAAGTAGTGGAAAATAAGTGGCATTCACCATCTGTGGTCCTCAACAACAACCAGACTATCAACAGAACCATACAGTAAAAACATAACTGCTTTTGCAAGCTTAAACCATCTGTAAAAACAGAGTGCTTTAAACACTGAATTGAAAAGGCTCCAAAGAAAAGCACAAAGCAAACTATTACTGTTCTGGTATATTAATGTACTATTAAATAGCCAGCAAATCCAACAAATCAGAGCAATTCAGATTTAGCAAAAATCATTATCCAAGATGACCTGGTGGGCTTATCTTAAGTGACCATCTCTTGTGAACAAGCAAACTGTCACAAATCTTTAAAATGTTGCTCACTTCACTCGAACATTTATTCTGGAAGTCCTTAATCCCCACATGCTGAGTTTTGGAACTTTGGAGCTTTGACATTTTTGTCTTTTCCATTCCAAATAGGACCAGCTTTTAACATTTTTAAAGTAACTATAAATGTGTATGTAACTAGGTATTTTCAAAGGGAGAACATTCATTAATGGTAAGTGGTAAAACAAACAAAAAGAACTCCATGACACAAACATGTAAAAGAAACCAAAGCTCAGGAGAGAGTCCTTTCTGACGAGGTCACTAAGATCACTACTGCTCATGGCATTTTCTGCCTGGAAGAACCACAGGACAGAGCCTTCCTGTAGTATTTTCTTCATGGATGCTCCTCTGCTGAACATCCTAACTCAAAGAAGTCCCAGGCCCAATACACACCTTTTTGCACCATGTGGCTCCTTCTCTGCACTGTTTTTTGTTTGTTTGTTTTTGAGGGAGCTGAGTTTTACTTCTGCATTCCTTACGAACACATTTAATTTTACATCCAGGAAGGCTGTGTTATTTTGAGGGCTGTTGTTTTGTAGGTGCTGCACAACAGTCTTTACAAAGCATGCAGAAAAAAAATGAAAGTCAGAAACTCTTAATTATTTGCTTCTCATCTTTGTGTCCTTGGTATGAGATAAGTAAGTTAGGGAAGCCAAATAAATTCCACAATAATATACCCATTCACATAAAATAAAAATACATGGGAAGGAAAAGCATGGAAAAGCACATAATGAGATGAGAACAAAGTAACTTTTCTATGAAAACATACAGGATAATTTCCCAGTGTAGTGTCCCAGCTTTGACCAACTTTTGGCCCTTTTTTACCTCCTACATTAGAGGCATCATCTTTGCCACGGTGTTCCTGTTTCCAACATTTTCCACAGGATGACAGTTCTTTTGCTTTTCTCAATTCCTTATAAAAATTTAATTAACACATAAAATAAATAACTAAGAGGAAGACATTTTCTGTTTACATAAATTTAAAATCTTAGTCTAACAGAACTGTTATCCTGCAGAGCTAAGATTTTTATGCTGAGACAATATATTTAATGTAAATAATCCTTTTTGCTCACCTCTGACATTTCAGTCTTTCTTTATCTACAATAGTGATTCTGACATTTCAGAATAATTAAAAATCTTTTTTCTTCACCCATGTTGATGACTTAGTTCACTGCTTTCTTAAAAGTCTTTTACAGTCCTCTTTTGGTTAATCATCTTCTTGTGAGTCTTTCACCCCTCCTTCTCCTTCCAATAGCTTCAGCTGCTCAGTTCCTCAAGGACAGGGAAGAGAGAATTACCTGGAATTAACTACTATCAGAAAATGTTTATACTTTGCTGCTAAAGGAACCGATCTGCTACCACAAACCAAGGATCTTTAGCATCTCTCCCCATACACCAAACAGCACATGGGAAACCTTTTCTCATCCCCCTACTCTGGAAGGAATTGAGAAGCTGCCAACTCCTGCCATGCAACAACTCCAATCTTGCTCCAAACTCTTTCAGAACTCTTTCAATAGTCACACTACAAATTTCAGCAGGAGAGAAACTATCCATTCATGTATTTGTGTATTTAGAAAATGAAGAAACTACCAGAACTTTAAATAACTTCTTAATTCAACTCTTATTCGTTCAGAATACCTGTCTCAGGGAAATTAAGTTTTGAGGTTATTTCCATTCTAATTTGTTGTTAACATCTGTTTTTTGAATATTAGACTTTTCACCTTGTAGCAGATTTTTAGAGGTTAACATGTTCTCCTCTTGGCTGTTACAAGACCAATAAGGTTGCATATTAACAAGATTAAAAATCAGACATCTGTTCTTTTTGGTAAATTGCTGAGTCTGATTTTTGTACCATATAAATGGCATCTGACCATGCAAGGTGCAATCAAATTCGATGCCAGTTTTACAAACTGTCCCTTCATTTCATCTACATGTAGGTGATTAGATACATTCACCAGGTCATGTACACAGGCAACTACAGTCAGATTTGATTAATCTATAATAGTTTACAATGACAGTAATGCAATTTTCAAAAGGGAGAGAAGAAAAAATATCTACAGGAAATTTGCTAAGCACTATTCAGATAAGGAATTTTAAGTTATTAAATATTTAGATTAACCAGAGGTAATTTCCACATTTTATCAGTCTATCTTCTTCTGAATTGTTGTGTGATATGAGTAAGTCCCCTCAATGCATTACTGCTTTGTTTTCCCAAGTGTAAAATGGGAATAACAATAGAAAAAAAAAACCCAAACCTTTCAGAAGAATCTTCTGAAGTTTAATTAAAATTTCCAAGGGATTCTTGCATCAAAAAACCCAAAAAGACAACAAACTGGGCCATCCTGCTTCAAATACAGATTCTTTTTTCACTTTTTAAAAGTTTTCTACACATGAATTATATAACAGTATGTGTGTATCTATATATACACAAAGTATTCTGAATACTACATCCTAAATTAAACTTCCTGATCTGATTCATCAGAAATGTGTTTGCATTCTGAAATCTGGCTATTTTGCAGGAGATTCCCTAGTTTTGAAAAAAGCATTCTCATCTATCCAGGAGAAAGGATGGAGTACACTGCAATAATACCATATGCAGCCTTTCCTCCCTGGTATACTGTAACATTCCTAGCTGAAGCAGAAGGTAGTTTGGGAGACTAATGAGAGGAGACATATCTGTGGAAAAGAGTGCCTGAACTCCTGTTGAGATCCGAGGCCATAGTGAACAAACACTGGTGCCAGCACTGTTTTCAACTCTTATTAAGATCTATTAGTTAAGGATGATTATTTAGTCACAGTGAGAATCCAAATGTGGAAAGTCTATCAAGAGTAAGGGCAGTGTTACACAACCTCCTTTACTTGCAGTCCTTGTTTTACCTCATCTCTGAGGGAACAATATGAAAAAAAAAAAAAAAAATCCCAAATGAGAACTACTTCAGTTTCTCAAATGCTCATCCCTAGTTTTTTACAAGGAGTGATATAGCCTTTAATGTGTAAAGCTTCCTGTGATATCAGTTGAAGTAGAATTCTAGATGTCATTTTTCTAGTGGTCTGCTCTGTTCCCTCTAAATTGGTTATTCATTCGTGAAGGAAAGTATTAAATCAAAAGATGCATCCACACATTCATTATTTTATTTTGTATATTGTATTTTCTTTTTCATTACATCTGTTTCCATCTCTCATCTCATAAATATAAGGTCAGTTTGAGTAAATATTATTTTATTGTCTCCAGGCATTAAGTTTCACACATTGCTTGATACAAAGATAGTATACAACCACTGTACAGTGGTAATGTGTGTTCCCCAGAGATAACGAAATGATTGGTGATGAGATGAAAAATTTGAAACTGAACATGCATAATAGAACAGCATAGGCATGGTCATCATCTTTACTAACTTTAATTTTCCAAAGAGGTCTACTTTTTAATAATGACTGAAAAAAATAAATGGGGATGACATACAATGCTTTCCTTGAGTCAGGAATTTTAAAATCTGTGATCTGATTTCAGCTGCATAAACAAATAAAACATCCTCCACTTCTTCCACAAATAAAGCAACCAGTGCAAGAAAAGATGATGTATTTGTTCTATCACCAACTACAATTTGCTTGTTTTCTGAAGGAAAGCTAATTTTAACTTGTGATCATCACAGAACTAAGTCACATATGGCTGTCTAACATATTTTGGGATACATAATAATACATGTTATAAATACATCAAATACATAAAACTTCGTGGATGATCCACATTTCATTCCACATTCCAGAGTTTCCTCAGACATGAATGCCAACTCCTCCCACAGCTGTCTCTCCCTCAAATTCTTACCAGGTCTCCAAAGACGGAAGGGATGCCAAACGCTGTCTGATTCTTGGCTCATCTGCTGACCCATGACTCACCTGGAATTTCACCTCCTCCAGAGGCCACAGACATTCAGGCTTGTCTAACTAAAGTTTGACTCATCTCTGGATTTGTCAGACAGATTTAGTTGGATAGTTTGATAATAGGTTCTTCATAGTCAAGAAATAACAAGGTAGGTCTAACTGCCTAGCAGTTAGAATTCAAAATGTCTAAATCATAGCTTCCTTTATAAACAACAGACACTTTCATTCACTGCAGGATGTTTGTTGATTGGCTATAAGGGATAAATTTACTTATCCAACATGCACCCTTGATCCAACCAATATTCACGTAATAAGATTGTTATGGGAAGCCTGGTTAAATTTAATGCTATGCTGGTTTGAAAACAACCTTCTACACTAAGTAGTATACAAGGCTTTCTGCAAAGATATCTTTTGAATTGCAGACCTTTCTTTCTCTTAACCCACCAATGCCTGCTTTGTCCAGCTTTATTCATCATTACTCTGCCTAGTATCCGCCAAGGGCCAGATTATGGTTTCCCTGTTGTTGTTCATAAATAACTTGTAACGCATCTGGAACTAAGCCTACATCTTAACTCTGATCGTCATGCACATTTTTCAGTTCAGACTAAGCCATCCTTTTGCACGTACAAAGCAAACAATTGATGCAAAATTCATACCGGACAAACTGAGTATGTACAAGAACGAAAACAAGCTTATTAATATCTGAAGTAAGATTTTTAAGAGTATTAATGTATTTAAGCTCTTGATACCCTCCCAAGTTCAGAATAAGAATAATTCTTATTTGAAAAGTAAGAAAAGTGAGACATGAAATAGATATGGACCAGAAATACTAAGGACATTGATTCTGAATCCATATATTTAACATGTCCCCAACTTGAGACTCCTTGCCTATACAGCCTTAGGACCTGTGGGGATGGTAACACATTTCCAAATCTATTTACCTTGTGAAAATAGAGCGGCTTCACAAACAGCCTTCATAGTCTCTCCAGAAAGACCTGTATGCAGCCGACAGTGCACACCAGCAGTGTACCAAGCAACCAAATGTCACAGGAAGCTGCTGACTGATTTTTCACACAAGGTCCCCTTCACTCCTGACATTTGTCTCTAGCTGAACCTTGAGTTACGGTACCAAATTTACTGTCTGGTCAGTAAGAGAAATTAATTTTGAGGGTAGCCTTAGGATGTTCTTTAAAAAAGTACAGGCATATCTGTTGAGACTGATTTGAGAAGGGACACACTCACATGATGTTTAAGAAAATCAGTGGAAACACTTCTGAAAATAAACAAGGATACACATTTTAATTTAGTTACTTAAGACTTTACAAAACTATTAGATTATTTTGAAAATTTGGGGCTCAAATATCTTCCCTGAAGTCAACAAGGAACTAAATGCCAGAGCTGAGAATAGAATCCATATCCCATACCCCTTTAATTGTGTGTCTCACCAGTCATGGTAGCTCTTCAATTATAGAGATTATTATTAAAAAAAAGCTGGTCAAAGGTTTCAGCATTATTTTCAGCTGGGAAACCAAAGGATTACTTTTTAGATTCTTTTATTTCTTAATCATATTCAGCCAACTTTTCACTGAATCACTGATTTTAATAAATTCCCAGAAGACATCATTTGGTCCAATGACATTTATTTATGGATAGATTTAGGTTACAATTTAGTTCAGACATATTTACAGATTGCACTATATGAAACAAAGAGACCTTGACACTGTTTGAGCTCATTTAAGCAAAACCTTACAAAAAGTGTTATTTAAAAGTTGGTGAGTAGAAGTTAAAAGAACAGAGAGTCCTAGCGGGGCTTGTCACATGACAAAGAGGATATTATTGAGTTTTCATGGCTGGGGCATTTTTGGACTATTATGTCACAGTGGTTTAATAGCACATGAATAAATCTTCCAAAATTACAATATGAACCAGACAGAAGGCACAAGATGCTCTGTTACTTACTAGTCTTCATTAAAAGATTTCCTGAAGTGTTTGAGCCAAAGCCCAGGAACTAAGCTTGAAATGAGCAACGCTCTTGTAAAGTGATTCCTAAATCTTGCTGATTCAAGAAAACATGACCCCAGTCTACAAGAAGTGTCCAGAGTTATCACTGGCAAGCTTGTCACTGAATAGCAGTCTTGCCAGGAAGTTCATGCACATTCAGTTACTTAAAATTTTGGAAAGCTTTCGGTTGTTCAACAAATGCCAAGATCAAACAACCTATTCCTCCTGACAATTCACTGCCCAAATACACAAGAGCTTCACACCCAGAAATAGTTTAGGAATTTGATTTTGTTTTGTGCCTCCTGTCCCAAATTATAAATACTAAACATATTTGTTACAGTGAGTTTTGATGTCCACTAGAGGGATCATATCCATGACAGAGAAATAAACTGGTAAGTGGAAGAATATGCTCAAAAAAAAATGATTTTTTGACATGGTATTGTTGATTTTTCAGCTTAAGAAAGCACTGAGCAACAATAGAGGTGTTTTTCAATACTTGGTATTGTAGCAAGCTACTAAACAAAAAAAACCAAAACACTTCAATATATTTATTGAACAAATTACTTGCAGGTCTAATAGGTTACCATCTTCTACATATACTGAACCAAAATAGTTAAAGCGTTTTGCAGTTCACCAGAGTGAAATTTCAAGGTCTGTGGCAGAAAATATTTTCTTCCAGCAACAAGATCCAGGCTGATAAAGAACTACTCACTTCAGACAACTGCTAGGATATGCTGAATTAAAGTCCCTCTGTATTCTTCTGTTCTTCCATAAGTTTGTCTCCATTGTCATGTAGTTTGAGTAATTTCTTCTAAAGTCAAGCATTGATGTTTCATGAGTGGTGTCTTGAACCACATGTGACCAGAGTTGACAATGCGATAAACTAGCCACCATGCAACCCCAGCACTATTCAGACTTGGTTCACAGAAAGGAAATGCACAAGAGTTGCACAAAAAGCAGGAAATCCATTTGAAACACAGAATAATAGAAGGGTCAGAAAAACAGATAAATTTGTAAGAACTTTGTCAGAACTTTGTCAACTCTGAATCAGGTTGCCATAGACCAGTCCCATCTTGCTGTTACCAGGATTCAGAGACATTTAATTTGCCCTTACCCACATTGCTATTATAAGATTTATCCTTGGGTTAAGATAGATCAGAATCATGTAGATCTCATATCTTCTCATTATCAAATCAATAAAGATGGGATTAAATGTTCTTTTTTTTCAGAAGGAAGAAAAAAGAAAATTCTAATTCATTATCAGAAACTCATTGATGGCCTAAGCAATAAGTCTAGCCAAGATTTTACAAAAAAACTTTCTTTGAAGACCTCTTTTTTATCAATGGACGGTATTACACGATAAAATTGTGCATCTACATTAATAGCTAAAATTTTGCTTGCCTGTCCTTTGTCTCCCTCTATAGGGTTCTACTTGGTGTCAATACAGCATTTCTAAACCACTACAAATGTTAGAATGAACAAGAGAAACAATTGTTGTTCCAGACTCTCTTTTCCCAGAGGCAGTCTCACAGAAATATACAATTACTTATGGTGTTACTATAGCTTTGGATTTCTCCGTCTATAACATTTTCCCTTTCTCTAATGCACTTTCTCTATGCACAGAGGCATAGGAAATAATGAGAGAAGTGCTGTACAAAGCTGCTCATACAGTTCAGACAGCTCTTATTAGTCCTGACTTACCTGACAATTTAATACTCTACTAAAGAAATACCTGCCATAATGATCAAAGTGTTTTAAACTGACTCCATGAGACAATTTACTTGCTGCATTTTTGAGAGTAAATCCAGGCCCTTAGAAAAATATTCTTTTGATTTAGTTTTGGAGGTATAACTTCAACAACATTCTTTAAAAAATACAAAGGTACAGGGTTATCACATTAAAAGAAACATATGGGAAGGCTGATACACAAAATAAATAATTTAAATTGGAAAATAAAGACAAATAAGGGACTTCGAGTGTTTCCAGCATTTTTTGGCTTGTATTTTTTTTGAGTATGCTCCATTGGTACAGTAGGTCATATAAAACATCAGCAAGGATAAATACTTTCTCTTGCATAAATGTTCTGTTGTTGATAACAGACCAGTTGTCATGTTACTTATCTTTCTTTTTAGAACTAGACATATTTTGTCTGGCAATACAGATTTAGCACCTTAACTACATAAGAATATGAGTAAACTTTTCTTATCTTGAATTAAACCTTATTTCAGTCTCTTTCTTTTTATGTAGGTATTAGAATTAAGATCCTTTATACTGCTGACTCAAACATGGAAATTCTCTCTATTGACTCAACAAGAATAAATTGGAAAACTAGGACCAACAATGAAAATACAAATTAATCTAAGTATTAAGCTAGTTTCTTAAGTACTACCTTCATAAATGGTAACTATTTATATTACTGCAATATCACCTTTCATTGGTAAGTGAAAAAAGAGTAAAACCTGTTCCTCAGATGAATTTAGTTTCCTAAACCCCATGAGCAAGGGGAAAATCTAGCAGATAGATAGCTCGTGGGACTAGATCTCCAGAGACTGCAGTGAACTCATTGAAATCAACATGATGTAATTTAAAATCAAGCCTTAGGATTTTGTTTTAAATTTTTTTAAGGTAATGCCAGAGAAACAGGCAGTAGTCATTTGACTTGTGGGTTCATGACTCTCAGACTTCACGTCTGTCAGCTCTACTCCTGCACCAATGAATACTTACATTTTGCATGCAAAAATGTTTAAAGATATTGGATCAGCACTGTCAGGGTTGCTAAGATCTTCTTCTCTAGCACAGGTAACCAGGAATCTAGAGCTATGTGATCAGGTCGAGGGAGAATAGGATTTTGTACAGCTACCACACTGATAACTATACTCATAAAAATATTAGATAATAGATACCTCCTCTTCTTTCAGGTGCAGGTCAGATAGTCAGCACACACTAAATCAAACCTTACAAAGAAGTGATGTGGGAGAGACACTGCCCTCTGTAAATCCCACAGACCACTTGATTTCCTCTGAACTGTTTGATGCTGACATGTAACTTCACATGCCTACACCACAAACATGATGTAGGAGTCTAACAAATATAAAGAAGCTTCCAAAATTCGTGGTGGCTAAAAATTTCTATTGCATTTAAGTATTATATTGGCAGTTGTATTCAGACATTTGATCCCTTTTTGGCTCTATTTGCATCTTTCTTTTTTCGTTTTACACATATCATGAACTGCATTCTGCAGTAAAATCAGTGCAAAGCTTGTCAGAGTCCCCAAAGGGGAGAAGTGATTGCTGTGAGATAGATCATGGGCATGGTCTGTAAGACATGCTGTGCAGACTGGAAGTGGACATTGAGAGCAGAGAGAGTCTTTCAGTGCCATCATCTCTACAAACACTGAAGGGCTAGGGATGACAATTTACCCCACAGCAGCAGCAAGCAGAAGTTGATGAGATACAACCCTCTCCCTTGGACTTCTGCTGGGTTGAGTGGGTCTCAGTTCATAATCCCAACAGCATGAAGACTATAATAACGCAATTGCTCTCCTTCTCTTTCCTTACAACAGTTACAAGGCCACATGCTTACCTATTCAGCTACCCACAAAACATTTACATGTCTACACAAGCATGCACATGCAGATGCTGCTCATTCGGTAGTTTCAGTACAAATAGGCTGATTTCAGCACAAACAGGTTGGTATTAAACTTATTCTGATTTCTTTTTTTCATTCAGGATAATTGTCTGAATAGAGGAAAAATATATACATAACAGAGCTCTTTATCTTCTTTGCATATTTAGCTGCCCTCTCATTCTCTATGTAGTCCACAGCATTGGAGGAACTCCTATGCAGATGATAGCATTTGCAAAATTCTAAGAGGAACACCCACCATAACTCTGTTTTTTCTCTTTCTAAGCTTCTTGACTTAATGCTTCTTTTCACTGTATTTTTTTCAATCCTATTGAACTAAGCAGAACAGGGAAAAACACACAACTAAGTGAGCACTAATAATATTTTTAATTACATGATTAAATGAACTACCCATTACATTTGATAGAACAGATTGTGCTGCAGCATACAGCAGATGATTCACTAAGGGCAGATCGTCCCTGATAAATTTGGTGTTCTACGACAGGGTGACAGCACTGGTGGATAAGGGAAGAGCAACTGACATCATCTACCTGGACCTGTGCAAAGCATTCAACACTGTTCCACATGACATCCTTGTCTCTAAATGGAAGAGACATGGATTCGACGGATGGACCAGTTGGTGGACAAGGAACTGGCTGGATGGTCACACCCAAAGAGTTGTGGTCAATGGCTCAGTGTCCAAGTGGAGACCAGTGACAAGTGGCATTCCACAGGGTCAGTACTGGGACTGGTGTTAACATCTTTGTAGGAGACACGGACAGTGGGATCAAGTGCACCCTCAGCAACTTTGCTGACAACACCAAGCTGTGTGGTGCAGTCAACATGCTGGAGGGAAGGGATGCCATCCAGAGGGACCTTGACAGGCTTGAAAGGTGGGCCTGTGTAAACCTCATGAAGTTCAACAAGGCCAAGTGCAAGGTCCTGCACGTGGGTCGAGGCAATCCCAAGCACAAATACAGGCTGGGAGGAGAACGAATTGAGAGCAGCTCTGAGGGGAAGCACTTGGGGGTGCTGGCTGATGAGAAGCTGAACAAGACCCTGCAATGTGTTCTTGCAGCCCAGAAAGCCAACTGTGTCCTGGGCTGCATGAAAAGAAGCATTACAGCAGGTCGAGGGAGGTGATTCTCCCCCTCTACTCTGCTTTCATGAGTGTATTCACCTGGAGTACTGGTTCCAGCTCTGGAGTCCTCAGCACAGGAAAGGCATGGACCTGTTAGAGCTGGTCCAAAGAAGGGCCACAAAGATGGTCAGAGGACTGGAGCACTTCCCATATGAGGACAGACTGAGAGAGTTGGGGTTGTTCAGCCTGGAGAAGAGAAGGCTCTGGGGAGACCTTATGACAGCCTTCCAGTTCTTAAAGGGAGACTAACAGGAGAGATGAGGAGGCACAGGGAATGTAGTGACAGGACAAGGAGTACCAGTTTTAAGCTGAAACAAGGTAGATTTAAATTAGATATTAGGAAGAATTTTTTTACTGTGAGGGTGGTGAGACACTGGAACAGGTTGCCCAGGGAAGTTGTGGATGCCCCATCCCTGCAGGTGTTCAAGGCCAGGATGGATGAGGCTTTGAGCCTTTGATCTAGTAGAAGGTGTCCATGCCCATGGCAGGGGGGTTGGAACTACATGATCTTTAAGATCACTTCCAACCCTTCCCATTCTATGATTCTACGATTTATGTACTAAATTAAAATTAAGCTTAAGTACACATTCTTTTAAAAAGGGTTGGCTAAAAGAAAACTATGGAAAAGTATCAAACAATTACTTGACTTGTTGTTTATAAAGAATTAGGATTCAGGTTTTCTTAGTGATGCTGTGTTCAAGGAGAACAGGAACACTCTACTGTTGGAACTCTGTAGCTGCCTTTTTACTGGAAGCTTTCAACTCCTCTCTCAGAAAATCAGAAGCATTCTTGCCTTTCAAAGCAGAAACTCTAGACAAGCTACCCTCTTGTCTTCATATTAATTCATCATAAAAAGATGCTTATTGGGTAAAGAGAATAATGGAGGAGAGCAGGATAAATGGGTTCATCAGTTTGGAAAGAAGGGGAAAAAGCTATTGGAAAAAAAAAAAGCACAGGATAAAATATTACAATGAATGAAACAAAATATTTTTTACTTTCATAGTTCAAGTTTTCCTTGACCTCTGTTTCATATAGATAGAATACTCTTACAGACCTGTCTCAGCCCATGAAAAAAATCCAGATTCCACCATTATTCCCCAAGGAGCTGCCCTTGTGGAAAATAGATATGTAGCTTTTATTTGAAAAACTGAGCAAAAAAACCTTCCTATTGTTGAAGCTCCTCCATTCACACCCTCCTCTCTCATTTTACTGAAGCGTGCCTTGGATTTATTATCCTTTTGCTATTTGCAGATAAAAACAGAGTACACATTTCCTGAATTACAAAGGTCCTCAGAAAATAGCTTGCAAAGATGAAATAGGTATGTCTATACAGGGTACTATGCACAGACAAGAATTCCCTATGCCTATACTTTAATCTAGGACAATGCAAATCAGCTCTGCTCTTAGAAGTATGTAAGCAAATATTTCCTGCAACATTTTTTACCTGACACTGAGAAACACCCATCATATTCTGGTGTATTTGGGGATAAAATAGCTCTTTTCTTATTCTACTGTGGGGATATACTGGGAGAAAATTACTGACCTGAAAGGAAGAATGAATACTCTCCACTGAAAAAATATTTGCTCATTTTTTTCCAGTACCTAAAAGCATTCCTTTTTTACTTTTACTTTTATCTCAGCAGATCTATTTCACCCAATAAATAAAAAAGGGAGGAGTAAGAATAGAAATGTCATATTGCAGCAGCCTATACAGGTCTTTGGACAGAAGGAAAAGTACTTTGAATGTATTAGCTAGGCTGATGGTAGTTAACATGCTAATTTTCTTCTCAAAACTGCCTGGCAGCTTTCTGCTGTTTCCTATTTCTGCTCATCCAGGCATTAAAAATCCAAATTTATTCCCAGACTTTGGTTTTCCATAAGGAGTTATATCTTCTACTATCAGTTCATCTAGGATATTTATTTTACAGTGGTATTTATCAGGCCACTTTTCTATTAGAGTCTATAGCACTATAACTTGTAATTGCTTTAATCTCTAGTTTCAGTTATAGCCTAGATACACAGAATAAGGGATAGGTTTCAAACCACACTCATTCATGCAGCTTTTTAACCTTTTCTGCTCCCCAAATCTGATAGTTTATTGCAGATAATACGAAAAAAAAAAAAAACGGTTTCTGGAAAACATCTTTACTGGGAGAATTTGGAGCATGGTTAGAAACCAAGAGTTTTTTATCATCTGCACAATGAATTGCTTCTACAATTGCGCTATTACAGATAGATAGAGTTTGCGTGGCTCTTGACAATCAGCTTTCTGGTGGAAAACTTCTTTGTAGTTTTGAAGATAATTGTTGCTATAAAGCCACGTTAGTTATAAAACAAATGTGAAATTGACTGTGATTCAAACACAAAATAAAAAATGTTTTGAGAACTGACATCAAGACATTCAGCTCCTGTTTAGGGAATAGTTAGGGCATGTTGTTTTCAGTTGCAATTACAAATTACTTTGTCAAAAGTTGGAAGGATTAGTTTTTCCTTCTTGGTGAGTATCTTGACATCTATTTTGCTTCTTCTTCATTTATACAGGCCACAATTAAGTGGACAATGTTTTACGTAGGGTGCTCAAGTAGACATCTAGAAACTCTCTATATAGCATAGGGGAAAACTCGTGCTTTATTTCACTTCAAAGGAACTGATCGAGTTTCCTCAGTCTTTTTTCCCTAAACTATACAAACTGACATCCATTCTACTTTTAACAAATTCAAGAACTATCCATTTTTCTTACTAGGGTAACAGACTTATAGTAAAGCCGTCCTTTACTTTCTTTCTCTATAGCTACATTTTGTAAGGATCCATTACCTACTACATCTAATACATGCTACTTTCTCTTGCAGACATTTGGCTACCATGGTGACAGGTACTATAAAAAAGTAAAACTAGCTCACTAGAGCTTTTTGGCACTACTAAATGCATCATTTTCTGCATAGTTTCAGTTAACTTTTTTCTGCTTAGTCTTTCTTACTGTTGAAAATAGTATTTCTACTGTTAAATAAAAAACACGAAAAATAAGCATGACTGCTTGAGTAACTGCATTCTGCTGTTACTTAATTGTGCCCTGTTTCTCCCTTGCCGTGTTTAGAAGGCTTAGCTACTGACTGAACTAAGAAGCTGTCTGTATGATTGTCAGCTCAGGGACCGTAGGTGAAATCCTTCAAATTCAGTTGGAACTTTGCAGACAGTATTGGAGAGTAACAAGATTTTACTTCATGTTTTTTGACTTATTTTGTGTGATAACAGATTCTAGCATGCTCAGAATTTCTAACTACTAACATTCTTACATCAACTACTATCAGCAACTTTTTAGGGTGTTTGCAAAGAGAAAGGCAGATACCATTCTGAGGAATAAACACCAACGGTGGGATTCAAAGCACTTAGTTATTCAATTCTCCCTAAAATACATGCCTGAGGCAAGACTCAGTTAAAAAAACAGGGGCCTAATGCCACTGTAGATACTACAGTATGCAAGATAAACAGCTGACTGACAGATATGAGACAGGGTTTACATAAGATGGAGGTATGGGAAACAATTTATTTGAGCCTACAGTCATTTTGGACTATGCTTTGCTTAATGGATTTGCCAAGCATTGTATTTATTCTCTTTTTTTCTTACCTCTTCTCTAGTTACACAAAGAGTTGAAGAGTCAATCAGGTACTCTATTACTATGCATGGTACACTATTACACAAAGAGTTAAACATGAGAAAATGCAAAATAAGGGCAACTGATATTGTGTCAAAAAGAAGAAAAAGTGTTGCAGACTCAGAATTTCTCAGGGAAAAAAACTGAAGCATAAACATAAATATGTTTTCCTTGAATTCCTCCATGACAAAGAAATTTAAATAATGTCTATTAGATGCTGTTGATATGGTTATCTGGACGCAAAAACCCACTGGAGGCAAAAACCCACTATAAAATAAACACATGAACAAACAAGATAGAATCTGAAATCTGAAAAAACACTGTGTAAACTGCAGAAATCCACCTCACTAGAGTAGAGCAGGCTTGTCTGGTGAGGTCAGGAACAAGGAAAAAGCATAATCTGGGTAAAGTATAGCGACTTGTTATTCTGATTTTTTATATCTGGCAATAAAGTGAAATGCTCTTGTGTATTACTTGTTATTACAAGCACTTGTGTTTATTGGAAAAACAGCAAATAGACATCACAAGCAATTCTAAAACATGCAAATGACATCAAATGGCAAGGGCTAGATATCTTTAGCAGCTGATCAGTTGAATTTCTTTCAAAGATTCACGGCTCCATTGTCTATAGTGGGTTCTCGCACACCAGGCTCATGTGTAAAGATGTATAGTTAAGTGTCTTAATCTCGCAACGTGCTTTCAGTAAAGGCAGTCTCAACAGGAGCAAAGAGAAAAAGGAAGAAAAGATATGACAAGATACAGTGGTCTGAATTTCTTTAGTTGTCTCTCTGTGGGCAGCTGCTGTAATCTGGGGCATTTTAGGTCATCTGAGACATCAGCTTTGGGTTGGCAGATATAACAAAGAACCTTTGATGGATATGTTCTCATCTGAACCTGAAACTGGAGGCCAAGTGTGATACTATCAGCCATTTCAAATTGTCACTAGACACTTCTGTGTGGGATACTGAATCAAGTTCCTAGAGACAAGATAAAGAAAAATGTGGTGGTAAAACAGTTATCAAGGGGACTGGGACTAGGGAGAAATCCTTTAGCAAGGAAAAATCTCAGAGTTGTTGATTCATAAAGAAAATAGAGGTGTGTATCCCATTAAGTAACTCCTTGTGAAAATTCAGGTGAATTGGGCACCTAACTCTCATAAAACCCAGCCACTGCTTCAGGTAGTTGTTAATGAATGCAACAGTCACTTTATAAAGCACTTGAAATTATTTCTACTCAAAAGTTGATTGAAAATTGCATCAAAAAAATAATATAATTAAAGAAGATGCTTATATAGGAGCTGTGCCCACTTAAGGTGCCTCTGCAGGAATCAGACGGGGTATGCAGCCTGATGTCACTACCACACAGAGAAAAGGCAACACCGATGCCAGGACAGCAAACCAAATGGCAGATTGGTGCTGCTATGGCACTTTGGTCAGGTTTGAATCAGTCCTCAGTCATCATGCTGACACTTTGTTATATAGGAAACAGTCTCCAGATGTTATACAGGAAACCTAGTTTTAAGAGAGTGCCATGGTGCCACAAGGGCCTGCAGCTCCCTGGCCAAGCAGGAGCCAGAGATTCTCTGCAGAATGATACTGAAATTCTTCACTTAAGACAAGTAATGCCCGTATTTTGGTAAATGCAAGAAAAAATAGTGAACCATTACTTTTGATAGCCTTTACATATGAATTGAAACAAGTTTTAAATGAGCTAAGTAAATTTTCAGCCATAAATACTTGTCTTAGTGTTTTCCCTCAATTTATTATGTACCCACAATATTTGCAACGCAACAGGAAAAGTTCCAGAGGAGGAAAAACTGTGAAAATGCCTCGATTGCAAGGATTCTTTTGTGTCCCTCAGGGACTTTGTAAACCCATTTGGATGGGATTCATCTCACCTTACTTCTGATGCTACAGTGTAGATCTAAGCTGCCATGTAAAATTTTAACAAGTGAAGAGAGCTATATCTGCAACAGAATTAGCCACAACAGATTTAGATATTTATGTTAATATAAGGTGAGTTGTTCTGTAGAAGTGCAATTTTTAGTTTAGAGGTTGCAAAGTGTCTTGAACAACTTGCTAAGACACAGACTACTAACGATGGGTGAGATTCACCAGTTAAATCACTTAGTGTTTGCCCCTTATCTTCCTAGCTGCAAAATGAAGAAATACCCTGCCTCAAAGAGGTTGTTTTGACAATACATTACCTCATAGCTGTATGATGCGCAGATAATTGCATATCCGAATTGAAGCCTGGCACTTTTTCTAGAAGAATTTAAATATCTCAGTTTTTTTCCAGGTTACTGGTTAGACCTCAGATACAGAATCACAGAATGGTTGAGGTTCAAAGGAACCCTGGATGTCATCTTGTCCAGCCCCTTGCTAAAGTATACCCATCATACGCTTGAGAATGTGATACCATATGCTACCATATCTATCACTAAGTTCAGATGACTTAGATCAACTCTACACAGTGGTCTTGGCAAACAGAGTAGTGAGGCTTTCAGCTTACCTTACTGAACTAGAAAAGGTGCTGGTATATGCATACTTACACTGCAAATACTCTCACTAGTTGTTTTACATAGGAGGATGAGAGAGAAACAATGGGTTTGTTTGCATTATTAAATAGTGTTGCACAAAAACAGAAGGAAGACTTTGCTGAAGGACTTCTGTCCTTTTGCAAGTATGTCACTCAAGATGAGGTCCTAATGTACAGTTTCAATGACGGCATTCTTAAGTGTGTACTATGAGACTCAAATATAAAGGTCTCATCAAAGAGGCTTACCTTCTGCACTCTTACATTGCTAACACAGACGCTCCCAACCATACCCTTACAGTCACACTGAATCCATGTTTTCATAATGTTGCTGCCTGAATTTGTGAGTATCTGTATACCCCAAGTCTCAGGTTTAATTTCTTTGCCTGTAATTTAGAGCTCCATAACAAGTGAAGTGGACCCTGTTTCTTACAAAGAAAATGTATCTGCTACCAATATTATTTGTGCAAGAAACACGGTATTTGTAATGATTAAAATGAGTATCTATTATTATAAAAAAATTCATCTTGCTCACACTGGACTGTTTCCAAGGTTTCAAAAATCTTCTGGTCCTGTCACACACAACAATGTAAAAAAAATCATTCTTTCCATTTCTTTGCAATGTAATTTGCTTCCAGAGACACATGCAAATTCTCCATTTGTCTCTTCCAATATTTTGCCATGTTTCTCTGTACTGAAGTGTTTGTTCCTGGAATTTCTGCTAAAGATGCAGCAGTCTGATGCTTAGAAGATTGATTCTTATTTTCATTCTCAGCATGTGGTAACAATAATAAGGGAGTTTAAAGAAACCAGTAAAAGCTTGGAAACTGTATTCTTCAGTCTTAGAAAAAGCTACTAGTTTTCTCAAGATTCCAGAGGAAAAATTCAGTGAGATTTTAACATCTAAGAAATTTTATTACATTGCAGCAAAGCATACCCACATTCAAATATTTATCCACACACTAAACATCCATGTTACTGCTCGTTTGAGGGTTACTTTATATAAACTCTAACTTTGACGACGCATCTTTACCCTCTAATTCTGCATGTTTAGCCACTTTAGCTAAAAAAACAATTCACACTTGGCTTTTTCTTCTTGTTACAAATGTGCACCACATGCAAAAGTGCAAAATACTCTTAACAAACCACTAAAAGCAAAAATAAATTAAATTGAAGTATAATCAAAGCTTTTATCCCATTGAACTTTCCATTATTATTTTAAACTGTGCTTTATAGTAGTGCCTGGTGAATAACATTAAATATATTTACAAGGCTTCCCAGATTCAAATCTAAAGACTAAAGACTGATAAAACACCCACAAAACCATGATGGCTAAAGAACAACAGCAGCAGCCAAATCGAACACATATTCTTGAAGGCAGTCCTTTAAAATGTTGTTATTTTCTTGTTGTGATCAATAATAAGCATGATTTCCCCGGCATGTTTGAAAATTATAGTCTTATGTGCATTTACTTTTTTAACTACTTGTACTGTTACGCATTTTCAGTGTCTCTTTTATAAGATGAAATTCAGAATTTTACTAGTGGTTAAAAACTTGAATTTGGCTGTACAGATCCTGCTTTCCTACAATATAATTAAAAAAACCATACAACTATATCCTTTTTAGACAAGGAAAGTATATACTAAAATATATCAAACACAAAAATCAGAAATAAAGAGCTTGAGCCAAAATTAACCAGTCATTGAATAAAGCCCAGGGAAAGGCAAAGAAGCAAAACACTGTTGGAAACAGGGAATCTGGGTTGCCCACCAGGACTGGTGTCTTGCAGTTACTGATTCCATTGCCTGAAAAGATATGATCTGTGATAATTTTTTTCAGTGACAGAGGCATTTACAAGGAAAAATGTATTTAGAGTGAGCTTATTTGTCTTTTTTCACTGACTAAAAGCATAGATAATATGCTTCGTTTGTTTGTCCAGTTTTACACAGATGCATATTTTCCCTAAGCACATAAGTACTGGACATCTCTGAAAATTGTGGCCATTTCTCACATTGGTCTGAAACTGGCTAAGGGGACAGATGTTACTGGAGAAGCTGAAAGTAGAAAATGTGATAGAGAGCTACATCTACACACATGGTCATACACACAAAGATTGCATCAGTGAGGCTGAAATTGCTGAGTTTTCTTTTTCAATTAAATCTAGACAGCTGTAAGGAAAAATAATATACATTTTTAAATGTAATATCATAATTTCTGACATAATTTCCATCGAATACTACAGAAGCCCCTAAAATATGAATATAATATGTATACACCAGATTTAACATAACCTTAGAAAACTAATGGACCTGTCATACAAGTTCTGCAAGAAGTGAAGGAAAAACAGAAAACACTCAAAGAAAACAATTAAATATGATTTCAGAGAAAACTTATCAAATACCATTTGTCTTAAGCAGAAACATCTTTAGCGATGGAATGTCTCTCATAATTTAAATTGTTGTCATGCAATAAATTATATGGAAGTCTATTTAAAGTATTGAGTTTAACAGCTGTGTATTTCTTTTCTATAGAGTAATTTGTTATGTTTCTGCCTCACTTTGGAAAATGGAAAGGGAGAAGTGTATTTTTGTAATAAAGGGAAGTAAAAAGATTAATTTGTTCCAAAGGAACAGAAAAAATGAAAAAAGCGACCAAGAATACGGCATTTAAATTTTTAATTCCTTGTGCATATATTGATAAACAATACTAAGTCTACGAATTAGCTACTGACCCATACACCAACTCTGTTGGAGAGTATAGTTACTGCTTGACATACTGAGAAAGCATAAAATGTGAAAAAGATTAGACATTAGCTCATCTTTTTAGTCTGCGATAAATAATTACTGTAAATTCAGACTACTTTAAATGTATTAAGCATGTGAAACACAAATAGAATGTGGCCAACAAAAATTCTGATTGAAAAACTGGTGAAAGAAATGATGCTCCATTGTTGCCATGTCATCAAAACATTGTTTTTGTTTTATTATAATTGCTCTATAAAGCTATCATGTGAAAGCTGTTTTCAAGCTTAACAAAATAGGGTAATATATTCTCCCCCAAAAAATAACACATATGGCTTTGTCTTTTTAAGGATTAAATAGTTCTTTATTCCATTCAGCAATAAAAATGTTGATTATCTATGTAACAAATTTTGTTTTCCGTCCGAAGTTTATGTATGCAAGAACATGGCTTTGCATGTTACTTTAAAAATTAAGTCTGAAAGCCATACTTTTCCATCTTTAAAATAATAATACATCAGCAACAAGAAGGTCCACATAGTGATATATGATGCATAGTGAAACACAGTGAAAATATTATGCGAAGGTAGATACATTAAACGTCTGGTCCTTTTCCATAGTTCACATAAGTTCACAGGTAACTGCTCTGTCAGGTTTTTAACCTGGTTCATGCAGAGTCAATGCTAGCAAAGCTATCTAGGAGACTGAGCTGATCTGGAACAAATTTGGTGATAGAACTGCTGTGTCTGCTGTACTCTGACCATCAATAAACAGGAAATAATATCTATTCGTGGCACGGAGGCAAATATTTCCTTGATGTTCTGGATACTTTGAAAGCTTTCTGTCTCTTATCATGTACCTCGGAAACAGAAAAGGGAGAGAGAATTTTCAGTTCTCTTCATGTAGCTACTATGCAAAACAATCAGGGCTACAATCCAGAAAGCACTTCAAATAAGTTTTCTTTTAACCTTGGGATGTAAAACCGGTGGAGAATCTGGCCTGGTTCAGACAGAACAAACCATATAATAATAAATAACAACATTATAAATATATAAATATTTCTTTTTCCTTATCTGTTAAAAAAACCCAAAACATAGATCAGGCAAAGTCATTCAAGCAACGATTATGTAGATGGAAATATCAAACTTCCATTCATCTTTATGCATTCCATGTTCTGATGAGTGGGGATTCAGACATGTCTTTTACTAGTTCCACTGTGTCACATCAGAGACACAAGAGTGCAAACAACTTAATTAGAAATATACTGTAATTGGAAATTGTCATTCCATTTAAAAATAGAAAATTTTTTTAAAAAAGTTATTAGTATCTCTAAAGGTGGAATTTAAACAATGATAGGTTTGTTCATCAGCTCCAGACAGCCTCATATCTTATATGATCAACATATGTCATCATCTTATACCTGTTTCAGAGCATGGGAGAGTGCATATTAGATGCAATGCCTGTGTCCTTTAGTACCGTTGGTAGTAGACAGATACCTCCATCACCAACCTCCAGCCCCTAAACAGGTGACTGACAGAATGGAAGGATCATGCTTCACAGGTTTTTTTATACACTTCTCACAGATCATCATGGATAAACCCCTTTTGGGAATGGTGTACTTGACTAGAAGGATCTCTGAGCTGACCCAGCATGGCAGCTTCTAATGTTCATATATTCACACATGTATATGTGTCTTCTCTTTACCGTCTTCACAAAGTCATGTTGGCTTAGAACCTCTCTAGAACATCCTTTTGCATCATCAGACTGAGGGGTTTCAAAAGAAGAGCTGAAACAGGACCTTTTACCCTGCCCAAAGAGGATGACAAGAAGTCTTATTTCCTTTTCCAGCAGCCCAGCTGTTTTACCAGTTGCCAAGGCGG
>NW_010113457.1:811-1046 GCF_000699245.1 Pterocles gutturalis | reverse complement strand
GGATGGCTGGGGGATGGCCAGGCTGCGGGTTATTCCCGTCCCCCGTCTGCGAACAGTCTGGGAAGGAGAAGCTTTGGAAAAGGCTTTTTCCAAGGAAAAACTCGTGTTCACTGTCATGCTGCAGCTATTTATGGTTCCAGTGAGCAATGCAATGACTAATTAATGCTTAGGAAAAAGGATGTCTGGGCAACACCCCAGTAAATGGGCGAGTGCCCGGTGCCCGCTGGCTCGGGGG
>NW_010113457.1:545-752 GCF_000699245.1 Pterocles gutturalis | reverse complement strand
GCGGGGAGCTGGCGCAGAGTTTTCCATCCCGCGGGGCTGGCGACTTCCTTGCGTCAGCGCCATGGGAAAGGCTGAGTGGGGTTTTTTCTTGTGGTTTCTGGCTTCTGTTTTTCTTTCCCCGCCGTATTTTTTTCGGTCAGGGGAATGCCGCCTTGTCGAGATTCTCGCGGCGAGCCGGGAAAGCGGCGCGGGGGGGGAGGGGGCCAC
>NW_010113457.1:0-342 GCF_000699245.1 Pterocles gutturalis | reverse complement strand
TGTGCACCCTTTTGGGGTCCCTCCTGGGGACGTGTGGGATCCAGCCCCTCTGGCAGAGCCCCGGGAGCGTTGAGTCACTCCCCGGGTGTCCGTGACTCACGGCAGTGACCCAGATACGGCGGAGCTGCAGAATTGCGGGGTCGGGAGGATTTTGGGAAGGAGTTTGCTGGGGAAGGAGTTTTGACCGGTGCCTGGAGCTCGTTCAACGTCCCTGGCTGGGGATGGGGCTGTGACCTGCTTGGGGACACGCTCGGAGCGGGGACAGGCTCGCTGCAGCCCGTGGTGATGTCCAGCTGAAGTCCCCCTGGGTTGGGGGGGCTCCTGTCCCCCAGGAGCATCCAT
>NW_010113456.1:19044-26028 GCF_000699245.1 Pterocles gutturalis | reverse complement strand
GAACGGAGATAGCAGCCCGAGCGTCCCAGGCCGGAGAGAGAGAGCTGCCCGGGGTGTGTGTGCAGGGGTGGGGAGAGGCCTTGGAAGAGCGATGCCGAGCCAGGAGAGAGCACCGAAAAAGCGGAGCGGAGACAAAAGAGAGCACTCTTCCGGGTGTTCTTACCTATATACTGGGAATGACGTGCATGTTATGGAATATCATTGGCTATTCTGAGTTTCAGTTTTAACATAAGGGCAAATCCTATGCTAGCAACTGGCTGTGCCTCTTTGCTCGTCTGCTGACCTTGGCAGCAGAACAAAACATCGGTCTTATCAGCTTCTCCTGAGCCTAAATCCAAAACACAGCCTCTTGCTAGCTATTTATGAAGAAGAGGGAGAGAAAAGAAAAAAAAATTAACAGAGTTAACTTTAAGTTAACTTTAACCCACGACATCTCATATACGTGGAACAAAAAAGATAGTGCAGGACTTGAAAAACCCATTTAGTTTAAAGCCCTTTGTACTGTCTAAAGACCTGGCCTCAGTGCATGAAATAAAAATCCTGAGGAGGCTACTGCCTGCTTAAAAAGAATCAAAATATATTCAAGAGGTAACGAGATTATCTAGGAGGACTACAGGACAAATACCTGATGGGCTACTAGTGTAGTAGCTCTTGGGCAGACACCTTGCTACATGAAGTCAGTAAGGCCATAGATGCTAATCAGTCCAGATGGATTCTAGATGTAAGTAAAATTGAAAAAATTCAGACCTTAGTATGATAGTGCAAAATAAGTTTAAAATTTGGGAAAAAAAAAAAAAAAAGAAAAAAAAAAAAGCAAAGATGGAGTATGTGTGTTGGAACTTCCCTGTAAGTAAGTTAACATGGCAACATTTTAAAAATTCTGAAATCTCATCTACTGCTCCAATCTATGTTAAGATGTGTTAAAATTGCTAGTAGGTGAGGAGACAAATTACAGGTGGATAGGCATCAAAAATTTGGCAAACCTCATCTCAGTAAGCATTCCAAGAACAGTAAAGGGATACTCTGCCTTTAGGTCACATAGGTATAATAATCAAATTTTACTTAGTTTAATACATCCCAAATCTACTGGGGAAACCAATTCTAGATTTTTTAAAGGATGACCAAGAACAAAAGTTTCACTATAACCAGTTAAAACCATACAAATAATATGCTAATTTTCATAGAATCACTGAATTGTTTATGTTGGAAAAGACCTTTAGGATCATCAAGTCCCTGTTAACCTGACACTGCCAAGTCCACCACTAAACCACGTTCCCAAGTGCCACATCTACGCGTCTTTTAAATACCTTCAGAGGTGGTGACTCAACGACTTCCCTGGGCAGCCTGTTCCAGTGGGAAGAAGGGAGAGGGAGTGAGGAATGAAAATTTTTAGAAAAAATAACCAAAGTACTGGTTGAAGACATCTGTGCAGAAAACCAAACAAAACCTGAAGAGATGCAAATCTCTAGGTAATCTTTTCCATCTCCAGCAAACTGGCAACAGAAATGATGTAATAAATCATGCTGCTGTAACCAGACAAAAGGCTATGTTTCCCTATAGCTGAGGAGGGATCAGCTTGTCACCAGTTAGCTAGGATTTGAGTACACCAGATCACCAACTACTTTTCCTATTTGTTAGGAAGGAAGTTTGGGGAAAATGGGAAAACATATCCTACAATACAAATGTTGTAGCTACATGCCCTTTGCAGTCTTTACGTGCCTACCGGTGGTAGTGAATCTGTGCCACTGAAAGATCTAAGACAACACCTGGGAGTGTTGCCCTCTGATGTTCCTCTTCACACACCTATGAAATAGTTTTGAGGATACAAAATGTCAAGGAGGTCCTGACAGCACATCCTAGGCAGGAAACAAGAATACTGGATTGAGAATCAGTGTTAATGACATCCCTATTCTTCGTAAATTTCAAGGGAATCCACATGCTCAGTCTTTATGTGGGGTAAACCTTCATGCTCATAAAATGATACTAAAGTGATTACATAAAATTCTTTTCGGATATGGTTTTCAGGAAGTAGATTATCCTGGCAATTTTGTGTACCCAAGTGACACTTTTTCAGAAGTGCTGACATTGCAAATGTCAAAATTGCTTTAGACAATTCTGAAATTGCCTTTCTTCTTCTGATTTGGTTGAGGCTTGGTGGGTTGAATTTGCAGGCTATTCTTGCAATTAAGCCATTGTAATACAAGTGGAAGTTCTGGCATCCAAGGTGAGACTTGTAAAATGTGAACTGAAAACAGCACAGGCAGAGTTAAAGCAGGCAATGATTGATTAAATTTTCTAAAACAGGTATCCCCTTTGATAAGTTTGGAAAATGCTGAATTAAAGAATTCGACCAAGTGATTTGCTGAGAGGGACCAGCCTCCATTCCAGATGCCTGCTGAATCAAGACTGACTGGTAGGTCTTGGGCAAGATCTGGTTTCAGCTGAAGGAAAGGCTGTAAGTCAACAAGATAAAGTACATGTCAGACTAAGTTGTTAATACTGGGTAGTGTTTTCAAGACCCCACAATATCAGTATCAGGATTGATATTATCACATGCACTGTGCACATCATGCAACCATTTGGACTGTATCTGATGCACTTCCATAAAGCCTGCATCTTATTCACTATAACACACAATCTTATTCCCATTCGGGGACCCTCATGCACTGCGTACAGCTCATGACCTTGATGCGAGATGCTAACTTCATCTGGAAATGCTTGTTTAGATCCATGAAAGCAAAAAGTAGCATAGGATCCTTTTAGGCTGTATGAAAGGGCAGTTGCTGAGGCCATGACTTTGGGAAAACCACTGTCTGGCCAAGAACACCTACATTCAGTTCAATATGGTTTGTGTTAATACACAACCGCTATAAAAAAAAGAAAGTATTTAATCAGTTGCATTTTTTGCTTTGGACTTTGCTCTTCCAGTTTATATTGTTACTGTAATCCTGAATAAAAATGCCTTTTATGGTATTGCTGGATTTCACCTACTGAAAATGAAGTTACTTTACTGACATCAAACTGAATTATGGGTATTTTCTGGTTCTCTGTTTCAAATCGTAATGGTCTGAGACTTGACATTTGGGGTTGTCGTACTAATACTTCTCAGGTGCAGAAATACGGCCTTTTTGTTTTCAAGATCACTTCAGCAAGATTCATTATTTGTACTGCACCACTATACACTATTTCACTATACCATTACATTCATTTTCCAGTACTTGTATTGACAAGTGTATTGGGTTTGTGTGGGGGGTTTGGTTGTGCAGGGAGGGGCTGGAGGGGTGGCTCCTGTGGGAATGTTCTGGAAGCTTCCCCAGCTCCAAGTCAGACCTGCCACTGGCCAAGGCTGAGCCAGTCAGTGATGGTGGTAGCACCTCTGTGATTACATATTTAAGAGGGGAAAGAAAAACTGTGGTGAACTGGCAGCAGAGAGAGGTGTGGGACGTGAGAGATACAACTATGCAGACATGAGGGTCAGTGAAGAAAGGAGGCACAGGAGGTGCTGGAGCAGAGATATCTCTGCAGACCGTGGTGAGACAGCAGGCTGTGCCCTGCAGCCATGGAGGGCAACGGTGGAGCAGATCCACCTGCAGCACATGGAGGACCCCACACCAGAGCAGGTGGATGCACCTGAAGGAGGCCATGACTCCATGGGAAGCCCATGCTGGAGCAGCCTGCTCCTGAAGGACTGGACCCCACAGAAGGGACCTACGCTGGAGCAGTTCATGAGGAACTGCAGCCTGTGGGAAGGACCCACGTTGGAGAAGTTCATGGAGGACTTTCTCCCATGGAGGGGGGGTGGAGGGGGGCCACACTGGAGCAGGGGAAGAGTATGGAGTCCTCCCCCTAAAGAGGAAGGAGGAGCACAGAAAACCTGTGATGGACTGACTGCAACCTCCATTGCCTGTCCCCCTGTGCCACTGGGGAAGAGGAGATAGAGAAATCAGGAGTAAAGTTGAGCTCGGGAAGAAGGCAGAGCTGGGGTGAAGGTGTTTTTAAAATTTGGTTTTATTTCTTATTACCCTACTCTGATTGGATTTGTAACGAATTAAATTGATTTTTGCCCCAAGTCAAATCTCTTTTGCCAATGACTATAATTGGTGAGTGATCCCTCCCTGTCCTTGTCTTGACCCCCAAGCTTTTCATTATGTTTTCTTCTCCCCATCCCACTGAGGGGACGATTGAACAAGTGGCTGCGTGGTGCTTTATTGCCAGCTGGGCCTAAAGCACAAGCTATGACTGAAACAGCCCTCAGTGTGTCAATGCTGTTCTGTAATGCACTAACCTCTGTAGATTTGAGAAACTCTGTGGGCTCTGTTGCATCCTCCTGTAAGAGGAGTGTAATCTTAGCAATGCAGAGTGAACTAATCACATGTCCAAATCTTCCCTAACACCTTCTGCAATCAGTGGAAAGACTCCTGTTGATTTTCATAGGTTTGTAGTCCAAAGCTCCTGGGAGTGTTATTGACCTCACTATTTCTTTGGCAGGTTTAATTTGGGCTGAAAAAATCTGAAGAGTGAAAGTGCATCTATGACTTAATCTGCCCATTTTCACATCCTTGGGATGTTACTGCATGTATTCCTATAGGTTATTTCCCATTACATGCTGTGTGTGGAGGATACTGGTATTAACATGGCATTTGTTGGTGTAGTGAAGCAAGAATTTGTAACTTTGTACTGCTCAGAAGATGGGAAACAATTTCAGCCCAGATCTTCAAAGGAGGCCTTATAATGGGGCTGCAAAACAATGTCCTCATTTCCATTTATATTAGGAAACCACTGTCTCAACTTTACTGTCAGCGTCAAAAATCTGCTGAAGCAGATGAGACACACAACTTTATAGGGTTGTTTACTTTGTTTTAGATTGTTTCCCACTTTATAGTTTCTTTGACTGGCTCTCCAGCCTCATGTTCCAGCCTAACTGCATATTTAACATTTGGATCCTACTGTTTGTGCTCAGGAGAGTACATATCTTTAAACTATTGCACCTGGATGTAGCAGAGGTGCCAGAACCATGGGTTATCTTCCATCTTTTATTTGTGCTTCAGTATCAGAGCAATGCTGAGTAACATAAGACAGTGAGTTTTACTCTCTTCCTTTGCTCTGCAGAAAAGGACTGCCAGTGAATTCATGCAAATGGGATTATGAAATTAGAAAAAAAAAATGCATCTTACATCTGATTATTTTCTTTCTATGCATTTGTGAGCAGCCATGCCATCAGAGATGATTTCAGAGTTCTCTAAAGCCTGTTGTGTCACACATCTTGCAAACTCTAAAGGTAGAAAAGAAAGTCCTAGCTTGTATTTCAGAAACAGCCTCAAACTTAAATTTGTTTCCTGTCAAGCTGCCGTCTGATAACCTGGAGCAAGGCTTTGAAAGCAGCACAGTCCCTTGGACGCTATATGGCAAATAGCCACAAAAAATTGTTGCTGTTGGAAGGAAACAACAAACTCCCCTTCCACTGCTTTTTCAGAACAATGAGGAGGCACAAAAAATGGTAGCAGCTACAGCGGCCTGCTAGCTTATAGGATGGGTGAGGTCTGAAAAAGGGTCCCCTTGCCAAGATTCAAGAGCAATTCCCGTTAATTCTGATGGCTTTCATCTGGAAATACTGATTTTGCCTCCTGTACTATTTGTTGCAGTTGTTTCTGCAGAGAATGAAAAATAAAGTGACGGGAGAAATAAACTGGGTTTGAGGGAAGTCTGAATTCTTCCTTTGTAAGATTTCACAGGAGAAAGTTGATCTGTCCTGGGGCTTGATTATCTGTGCACTTCACTGTTTTGTCAGTTTCTCTGAGTTCGTTTGGTTTGGTTTTGCACAGCAGTTCAGAGAGAAAGAAAACATGAGCTCCACACTAATTGCACTTCCTCTGACACCAGCAATGAAAATTTTTTTCCAACATCTCCCTGAGATCATATCGGATCTTGCCTGAATGGAATAAAATTAGCTGAATTCATTTGCTATAGCTTTTACTTTAGCTATGTCACTGTTAAGATTCAAATAACCCAATTTTTTATTTATTTCAAGGGCCATTTACACCTCTTTGGCAAAGAAATTACAGTGTGATAAAAATGTATCTTCCATCACATAATGTAAATATGAACTGGAATCAGCCCCACAGAATCTTCATGAACTACTGAAATAAAAATTCACATAACAACAAAACTGGTTTTGGACATAATACTAAGATACATGTGTATTTATATAAATGGCACTGCATACTCTCTGAAGACTTTCATAATATAATACAACATAATAGTATACAAGACATCAGCTTAAAAACAACTATTTTATTTCCTTGCGAAATGTCTTGGCATTATATCAGTAAATTGCCTTCTTTTGTTTATCTCAACAATTTGCTTATTGGCTTTCTGATTCCTTTTTTTTCCCATTTGCTTTAATTTAAATGAAAAGATTAGTTAAAAAATGAAAGGTCCATTTAAGACCTAAGTGAAAAGACTAGTTAAAAATAATTGTCTCTTATTAAATGCATATTCATTCAGCAAAAAACTTTAAACAGTAGAACAGTTTAAGTGAGACCTAAATTCTGAAGTTATGCTTGAAGCGAAACACAGACTTGTGGGTTGTTGTTTTTTTGCAGGACAGGTACATTTTTAAAGCACTTTCTTGAATCCTTGTCTTAAATAGGTGCCTAAATCCTATTTACTTCACCAACATTCAAGCATATAGCTTTATATGTACACTTAAGCACCTTATCAGGATTCTCTGAACTAAGGCTGAAGTAGACATGGGAATGTTTTGAACTTTTCAGAAAAAAGTTAGTGAAATATACAAAAGGAACTCTACAGCGATTCTATCCTAGCTGGTAAAGTAGCCTAGGGTGTATTAAAAAAAGAGAGTTATAAAAATTAATGTTGGAAGGTTAATTTGGTCTGTAATAAGAACTTTGGTGCAGGGCATGTTGTATTTTCCAGAGATACACTTAAGAATGTGTCAGGTACTGTCATGGTGAACATCCTGCT
>NW_010113456.1:0-19013 GCF_000699245.1 Pterocles gutturalis | reverse complement strand
ATTTATATGAAATCTGGCTTTGAGAATGGCCATCATCCAGTCCACCAATAGTTCTTTCTTAGGGAGAAAGGAACATTCACTCCCAAGAGTCCCTCCCATTCAGTAAATATGGAGAAAGAAATCCTTTTTATTTAAAAGCCTATTTGGTTTTTTTTGACATTCAACAGAGGACAGGGATGGATAGATTCCTACTGACTGCAGTCATTACTGGCTTAATATCGTGAGTCTGCTGAAGAGTCAGTAGTCGAATACTCCCACATTTTTAAATCCAGGAGCACCTACATGGGACTGCTACTAGCCTCTGTGTACTTATGTCAATAGAACAGAATTTTCTGACCAAAATAGCATTCCAAAGATCAGTCACCAAGATTTGCAGAGTTGTTGTTTCTTTGAAACACTGCTGTTAAAATGTTACAAATACATATGCTTGTATATGTCCGTGTTCGTATATGGCATGTGCAAGAGAGAGAGAGGTGTGTATATATACAATAGAGAGACTTTCAGGTTCCATTGTTGTGTCACAGAATTATTTCTAAGCATCTTGGATGGATACAGGAGACCTCAAGCAATAGCAGAATTCACTGTTTCAAGTTTCGTTCAAATGCTGCTTACAGGACGTTTGAATTAAAATATGCTTTTAATTTTTAAAAAAAATTAAAAAAAATTTTAAAATTTTTTAAAATGTTCTTAGTGCTATTCTCTTATAAAGATTTTTCTCAAGGCTCTGATGCTACATGTTCTGTATGAGTTTTACTGCAAAATAGTAGGATAAAACAGTATATCAAGCTTTAACAGAATGGCACCTTAGTCTAATGTAAATGCTCCCTGTAAATATTCAGAGAGCAAAATCTGATTCAGAGGCAAGTAGCTTGAAGAAAGACTTTTATGGCTTGATGTGCCAAAACCCAAGAGTTGAAGAGGTTAGAATAATAATTAGTAGTATCTGATGCTACTGGAAATCTTTGTATGTTCTCCAGCCTGCAGTTGGGATCAAACTCTATGGCACAGAGAAATTTCTGTGCAAATGGATCTGCTAGAGAGGCCAAATCCAAAACTCAGGACTCATAACTAACTCTTTTCTGCCAGTTCCAGAGGCAGACCCTTGAGAGTTCTCCACTCATGCTCCACCATCTACAATAGAAAAGCTTGTACTGTAGTAACATTAATACTTTGTATATGTGTTCATATGTTTTAAAGCATTTATGTTCACCTGTAGATTCCCCTGGCAACATTAAAGTGAGTCTACCATAGGCATTTCAATAACATGTCATACCCACATTGCTGTGCTTGAATAAGGATCATAGCTCTAAACTGGTGTGCTTCTGTTCCCTTTTATACAGTCTAACTGGAGTTTCCTTTGTAAGCAAACACTCCAAAGCATGTTTTATTACACTTCTTTTAAAACATTTCAAACTTAAATGACAACAAAAAGAAAACATTTATTGCTCTAATACATAATAGCAAGTGGATATTATTTTTTTTGTAAAGTATTTTAAAAACCCCAAGAACTAAAACATTGTTTGATGATTACAGATACTTTAGTATGTGATTATACAGTGTTTTAATCTATATTAATTTTATACACAAAGTTCATGAAACAATAAGCAGCAAACTCTGCTATGTATATGTATATTAGCTATAATTAGCAGCCTGATCCAGAAGCTGAGCACCCTCAACACATGACTCCAGTCACTGTTAGAAGATGGTCAGCAGCTTCTAGGATGGGGCCCAAGTGATGCACTGGAAGGAGTATGGAATAGCAATGACAATATTTTAATGGATATCTTCTTATGGAATCACTAAGAAAATATATTTTTAATAGTCATTGGTAAGCACCAGCTCACAACACTGCATGTGGCTGCATCGCTTGCACATTACATTTCCTGACACACTGCATGTACAAAACATCTAGAATTCTCAGCACACAGAGAACTGTGTTGTTACATAGCACTTACAAATTACCACAGGGAAAATGTATTTTTAGTAGCATTTTCAACAGTGAAGTTGCAATATTATTTCAGTGACTATGTTCCTTATGCGAAGGAAAAATAAAAAGTAGTCAGTGACATACTTCCTGAAATTTTAATACTGGCTTTCAGGTGTTAACAATCTAAAGTGCTTTCATGTTTCATACATTTTTAAAAATTTTCCATTTATTAAAAAAATCAAAATATTCATAAGTTTATTTTATACACTTGTGAATGTACAGTTTAGTCTATTCCTGTTTCCTCACCCAAAAAATTGGCATTTCCATGTCCCAAATCTCTCTTTTGAAACCAAGTCTGTGAGTTTGTTCCTTGAATATAAGCATCCAGAAAATAGCAAATTCCAGGGATATCACTGGGAAAATTTGGTGGAAGTTCTTCTCTTGAGCGAGGTGTGAACACAAAACCTGAATATTCCTTTAACAACCTAGAAAAAAAAATGAACCATCTTGATGAAAAATGAATCAGTCACTGATTGTTACTACAAGTGCAGACATTTAACAATTCTTCATGTACAACAGGGCAGAATCTATTTAATATTTACATGCTATTTACTGAAAATATAAAAAAAATAGTGTTTATTTGGTAACCTTGATAACTTATTAACTTGTGCACCAATGCAAACAGGAGTATTGCTTCTCTTTTTGTCTTGTTAATGTTTTGCATGTAGGTGCTATGTTGTAAATATTTTCAAAAATTATTTAGTACTGAATGCTGTTTCAGATTTGCACATGAAACTGGCACTATAATTAATGTTTTGGTTAAGGAAATACTGAAAAGCTTGTTAACTAAACTATTCAGATCCTCTTACAATTCTAATAATTTTCCTTTTTCACACATGGGTCCACTAAACCCAGTGGTCTTCTATATCTGAAATGTATGTTGGTAATCTGTAGGGATAAACACTGATGACTGGTATCTAAGCTTCCAAACAATTAATATACAGGAGTTGTGCAAGGTGCCATAATGTTATCAATATGTGTTTAGAATTGGTGTACAAATCAAAAAGAAAAAAACACTGAACAAAAAAGGAGGGTAACACATCATTCACTCAGGGGAAAAAAAAATAACAATAATAACAATAGTTTACCCTTTAACCAAATTGCCTATTTTCTAGGCACTCGGAATTTTTCTCTTTTTTTTTCAACAGTATACTCATTTCAAATATTCTCTTGAGATGAATACACAGCCATGCAGAAACCTACTTATGCCACAAATTATAGGCAAGTCTTGTGTGGATGAAGTGTCTAATTGTTTTAAGAAATGACTGTAGCCAGTATAATTCAAAATGATTTTCCAGATAGATATGGAAAAAAAAATCACTGTAGGCCAGCATTATTCTTCTGACATACATAAACACTGGCGATGCCAATGCTATTTCTATACTTGTTTAAGAGTGCATGATTGAAAAGGTTACTTGCTGTGTGCCCTAATACCTGTGCTACTTTTATCTAAATCACCTATACAAGATAATCTAAAGCTTGGCACCCTGTTAAGTCACATAGCACATGCTGCAGGGGATGTCAGGATCCTGTGCCAAATTCTCTGGCTGACATTGGCCACAGAACTTTGCCACAAGGCATTTTCAGATACATGCCAGTGAGTACAACCTGAGTAGGAACAACTGACCATCCAGGCTACGGTGAGGGTAGCAGAACTTCCTTAAAAGGCAAAAATACTTTATATCCATATTTCTGGTTATTTTACCCTGCCAGCTGTATCCCTTTCTACTAGTAGATTCACTTTGTACCGCTCCTTCTTATAAAACTTTCAGCCACTCTGGAAGAAACAATTGTCCTCTGTCAGCTCAGTGGCATAAAATTCAGACCTGGACCTGGAGTTCAGATGTTGACTGTTGTTACCATCAAATTCAAAACAGTTTCCTGTAATTTTGCCTGGAACCTATAAGACATTATTACTTGGCCATGAATTTGATGCAAGGTGATTTTTAAGTACAATTAAACAGATAATACACAGAGAGCATTAGGTTAGGAGGACAAAGGAAAGATGCAGTACTTCCCATGGGAGAGCCTGCTAGCTGTCCGCATAATCACATAGTACACGTTACTAAAAATGTCTGTTCTGAGTGGATAAATGATACAGCCTAAGTTCCATACTAAAGGTTTAAACTGAGTTGGGATCAAGACCTGTATAAACTAAACACTGACGTCATTGACTCATGCAGCCTGTTCGCTCATCTCCCCTAACCAAAAGAGAATGAAAACACGTAGGGTGATGTTTAACAATGCTTTGGTTGGGCTATTATTTTCAAGAGCACCTGCAGCCAGTTTGGCTTACACTTCACACTGAAAGCCACAAAGAGGAAGCAACTATATGAGAGAAGGAAAAAAAAAAGCAAGAGGAATACAGCTGCAGGGTAAGAAGAAAATTGGCCCAAACAGTCCATTTATTTTAAATGCAACATCTGGAAAATAAATATCAGCTGTTCTGTTTCACCTTTTTTCTTGCTACTGCTGGTTGCATTCTGACTGAAAATAACATGGTACATTCATGAGCAATCAGATAAAAACAGAAAAAGGAAAATAAACAGCAGGACTTCAGAGGGGAAAAAAAAAAAGAACAGGAAGAAAATGGCTATTACAGTAACTGCTTCAGGTGGACATTTGACAGATAGGAAGCACAGTACCTGTAAGTTGTTGGGCTGACATTTATTTTTCTAGGTACACTGCAAGATTCAAACTTATTGGCAAGGGTTACATTATTTCCAAAAAGGCAATAACGAGGCATTTTAACCCCAACAACTCCGGCAAAGACAGATCCAGAATGAAGGCCAATACGCATCTTTAAATAAAAGACAGAACACAGCATTATTAGGTAAAATAAAAAGGTTAAAGTCAGTTTTATAAATTCTTCCTCTATTAAAAAAAAAGAAATAATGAGCTACTATATAAATTGAGTTAGCACCGTCTCCTTAAAATATCTGTATTCTGGTCATCACTGCTAGTGGAGGGGAAACTAGATGAAGTTTACCTTGCCTTGCATTTATAGAAAGTAATCCTTCATCTGATTCGACTGTGATAACGCTGGTCTCTGTGGCAGTAAATTGATCTAGAAACATCAGCAAGAGTGACTATGACACTTGGATGCTTTCCTGGGAGGAATTACATGACACAGTGTTGTTGGCTGGGGACAGCTAATGAAGAGTTCTTGCTTTGCTGTTAAAGGTCAGAAGACAAGTCTTTGGGAATAGCAAAGACAATATGTATATGCTGTAGTTCCAACTGAACTCTATTGACAAGGTCGCACATAGAGTAAATCCCAAGCCTAGAATTCCCAACCTACAGAATTTTGATAATTAATCAAATTATGTAGAAGTTGACACATTTTGATACCTCTTCTTTGTAACTCATACTCAGATTTTTGAGTTTTGCTTATCTGGTGCTGCTTTCTATGTTCCTCTTTTTTGAGACGTGTACTTTCTCTTATGTGTATTATACATACATAGACATGTTTTCTTCAGAGTAGCACAATAATGGCATGATGTCGGGAAGCTTGCATATCTACTGTGTGTGCTACTCTTTACATATCTAGAGAATATCATATCATTATGAAGAAGTCACAATTTCTAATTTTGAGTAGAAAAGCAAAAAGCCTGCAACAAAACCAAAATCCACCCACACAGCAAAGTGGCTGAAATATGTACATCAATACAGAAGTCTGATTTAAAGCGGTTTGCAGTCACGCCTTTTTCTTTGACAATTCGTATACAAAATGACAGTAGACTGTGTGACATATTTGTTGCTTTACAAAACAGTCAATGCTTTCATGAAGCACTTTATTAAAATAGATGCATGCTTTCATTAAAAATAGAATGAGTCAGTTTTCTTCTAAGAAGCTTCTAGTAGGTGTTTATACAAAACAATTTTTTCCTCCCTATTTTAAAATTACTTTAAGAAATGTAATAGCATTCTTTATTCAAAATTATAGAGGTAGCATTTTCATGGAAATTATAAACATGTTATAATATTGTGGAGATGTTTCCAGATTTTTTTAAGAGTAATTTAATTTCATATTGTGAAATACAAAAGAATGACAGGTATTTGTAATTTAGTACTGTTGTCCTCTGTGATAAATGCTGAACATGTAATCCTCTTAGTAACCATTTCTTTGTCTTGGAATATAAACATTCCTTAATCTAAAATTAAAGAAGCCTGAAGTTTTCTGAAGGAACAAATGAACAGATAAATGATAATAATGAGCAAACGGAAGACATAATGAATGGAGACACTTGTATTAAAAATAATAGGACCCCATTCCAGGGCATTTGAACTTAGTAGAAGGTCCACATCGTTTGTAATGCACACAAGCCTTTTTCTTTTTTTCTCAGTGAGAGGTGAACCTATATGGAAAATTCAGTACATCTGTAAGTCCTCATTGAAAGGAAGCCATCAATATAACTACCACTGAATTGAACATTTGCTTTGACAGCATTAACACTATTATCTTATGATAGTGGTTCAGTATCTGACTGTAAAACAAGAACAGCAAGAGAATCCTTTAAAGATGTGTAATGACTGCAATCAGAACATGTCTTTGATGATTCATATTTACACCTGTTACTTCAAAAGACTTAGATGTTCTCATTTGGTCTAATTTTGAGAGAGGATTAGTTTCCTTATTAGAAAACAGCAACAGAATATTCCATATCACTGACAATTTTATTGTTACTGAGACAAAAACTGCAGCATGTCAGTGTGCACCTATTGATTTCACTGCATTTAAGTCTTTCGGGTTGTTTTTCAGATCTCTGTTTCATCTTTACCTCTCCACAAAACTCTCATCCATAGAACTCAAAAGGTCTGCTTCTCCAACTATACAAACATGATTCCTCAACTTGACTGAGTTAATGCAGTGATGTGAAATGTCCTTGAGACAAAACCCCCAAAAGCAAGCAACCAAACAAAAATGCCCACTTTAACCATATAAAAGACAATAAAATATATGACCTTGATAGGCTCTCCATGGGGAGACACCACCTCATCTGATAGCTCCATCATCTTCAGGGCCATCAATGCTATCTGAACAGCATGTGTTTCACTTTCTCTGTGTAAACCTCCAGCGACACAGTAGGCATCTCCAATAGTCTCAACCTACAACAGGCATATTTGTTCCTTACTGTTAGACTGTTTGACATACAAAGGGATAGTCTGTGGCTTCAGTAAGAATTGTACCTATGTATTGACTGAGTCTTATTTGTCCTGGTAAATTATTTAAGTCCTGGGCAAATCCTGCAGTATCATTCAAAAGGAAAAACTGCACAACTTGTATTTATTGTTGGGCATGATGCTAAAATACTTTTCCTTGCTCACCTGCTGTCAGGCACCCATAGCTACATTAAACACCTATTTACTCCAGATTCACAGCGCTGTCATTGAAATTAATTTTTAAAATTAACTCTTAAGTTTTGATGAGTTTCTCTTTCTGCTGCATGAACAGCTGATTTTGTTGATTTTTTTTGTTTGTTTGTTTTGTGATTTATCTTAATATGCCTTTCTTACAATGAAGGTTTAAGGCAAAACAATTTTTGGACTTTTATTATCCTCTGACCCATTTAGTCTTCATTTCCTGTCCTGCTCCAGAACCCCACAGAAATGCAATAAATTGTGTACCTTGTAGACATCTAGCTCTCCACATTGGTAATCAAAGCGAGTATAAAGCTCATTAAGCATGGTGATAACCTGCATAGGTGAGCATTGGGAACAGATGGCAGTGAATCCAACAATGTCAGAGAAAAGCATTGTGACATTATTAAATTTCTTGGCTTGCACAACTTGTCCCTGCCACAGCTGCTGAGCAACCTCTCCAGGAAAAATTGAAAACAGAAGATCTACAGTCTTCTTCTTTTCTTCTTCAAGTGCTTGATGGGCCTGCTCAAGGGTTGCTTTTAGCTTTCCTAACCTCTTCTTCAGTCCATCCTGAGCTCTGGCCTGCTCTCCTATCAGAACAACATCTCTCAATGCATTGTGAATGGGAATATCTGAGAGATACAATCCGCGTCCTGTAAAATCTTCTAGTCTATCAACACAAGGAGATCCCAAGAATAGGATGGCGCTGGATTCAAAAATATAGATCATTTGTCCCTTAAGATCCATTACCTGAAACAGTTAAAGAAACAAGAATTCACACAAAACATGCACAGCAATGGTTTAGCAGCTAGAAGTTTTAGAGGAAATACATTTTGCTGAAACATAGGAAATTCAGACTGGTTCACAGTGCTTACATTTTCCTTTAGTAGCTTAAGAGAAAACATGGGCTACTAAAGCATAGAGCCATCAAGTAAGTTTATTTTGCTTGAGCCATCTGGTACAAAAGTTAGACCACAACTTAAGGATAAACACCTAATTACGTTTGAGTATCACTATCAGTTTTAGATTAGGAAAAACAAAAAGAATTTTGTGCATTTTCATCTATTGATAAAATGTTACTTGCTGTAGTGACCTATGAATTTCTGCTAATAAGTGTAGTGCATAGTTCATGCACCACCTTCTTTCTAAGATAAAGTGAGAAAACCTGCTTCCATTTTGTCATAGGATGTTCAGTACTCACTGAAATTTAAAATTAAAGGCATAAATGGCAGAAATATCCCATTTTAATGATCTTAAAAAGCAACTTTTTTTGTGTGAAGTTTTTATGTCCCTTCTGTATTCAATTGTGTAATGTGCAAGGTGCTGCAGAGCTCTGCTTAAGATTGTTTTGAAAGACCATTTTTTGAAGAAAGCCTGTTACTTGCTAATAGACATCTGCATATTTAAGTACATGCAAAAGCAAAGCAGAGTCTACTACTCCTTGTAATCATTAAACTGTTGCCTGGTGCACAAACGGATCCCATCAACTGAAACTATTGAGACCTTTGGCAATTGCATCTGATGAAAACATCAGCATATCAAAAATACCAATATATCAAAGATACCAACGGCTGAATGAGCACAGGAAATGTCTACTTCTTTCCCTGAATCCTAGCTAGAGCTGTTGTTTCCAGATGAGGGGCACTTCAGTAAAGCTTTCCCTGACACTGTCTTGGTGTTGGAGATGCCCTTATTCTCAGCAGCGTGTCATGTCATTGGCTTGGTCTCAATTTACTGAGTTTATCTCAGCATTTCACTTTTTTTTTTTTTTAATAAAATCAAGTTAACAGTCAGATTTTACTTTTGTAAAAGTCCTAAAGCAGAGTTTTGACTTCAGAATCTGAATTAGATTAGAGTGACCTCAAATAATTATCATTCAGTTGTATTAGATACTGTATTAGAGGCAGACAATGCAAAATGCACCATGTTTTGTGGCTATTTTAACTCTATGTTAAGAAAACAAATTCCTCACAGAAGTAATGGTTATAAAAAGTCTCTTACCATGGATGACTTCATATCAGTATTATCCCATCTTCTGACTCGTACAGTAAACTGCATATTTAGCATTGTCATTATTCCACTGAAAGTGCAGCTTACTTTGGGGGTAAGGATTTCAAAATACTCCTCAAAATTGGGCTTAGCTTGAAATTCTCTCCTGGTTAAAAGTCTTCTTATCCCATTTCCAATTTGAAGAACTGACATATCCTTATCAAACATAAAATGAAATGGAAAAGTCTTACAGAACACAGAGGCAGGTATCACAAGTGAAGACTGTGGTTTACACGGAGATAAGGAAGGTTTTGCACTTTTGACTTGTATAGAGTACAGCAAATAAGGCTGATTAGCAAACTCAGTGCAGTCATTATGGAAGCAAGGAGGCATGAGCATCACTTCCACCTCAGTTTCATACAAAATATGAGCTGCTGCTTTAATAATACCAGATAGAATAAGACTTGTGATTTTCTTAGGAAAGAAATAATACACACTTAAGAAGTCCTGATCTTTCTCCAAGCATAATATGGAGACATCTTCAAGTCTGTCCTTTTTTCCTGCTTCTTGGCTGTGGCCACTCTGCTTCAGCAGAGTAGTGAAACTGTTCAAGAAGTCCTTAAGAGTTCCCCCAATAACCCCTAATATGTGTTCATCCTCTTCGTAGCATATTTTGAATAGCTCTTCACCAAGAGATTCCCGTAGAGACTCCACGGGAACACCTGCAGGGAACCACATTTCGGTCAGAATTGCACTCATCACGCTGAATCTCAGGCTACCTCCACTTTTTTTCATGGTAAATCAAATTCGGAATATCCTTCCCTGATCCCGCACTGACACCTGAGGGCCCCCTCTTTTAGGAGTCCTGCTGTAACCAAAGACATACTCGTGATGCCTGGAAAACAGCGAGACAACAGGTTGTAGTTTGGAAAGATCCAAGAATCGGTGTTCTTTGTAGAGATGTAGACAGAATGAATGCACATTTTGGCACAGGATTTAACCCAATTCCCTTAGCTTGATATAAAGAAATAAAAAATAATTTAAGAACTTAAAATAAGAATAAAAAGTAAGAATAAAATGAGATCTGTGCACACATGCAAATAGGTACTATGCTTGATCCAATAAATTAAATAACCATGGGAATATTCCAGGGCACTGAGGCCAATTGGCACAGAACAGCTCATATCTTTGCTAGTAAATTTGTTTTAACAGGATAGCTACATGCAGATTGGCTGTTGGGAATGTTCCAACTCCCCAGCTGCTACTGGGAATCATTTGGAAAAGTGTTATCTGTCACAGGACAACTGTGTGCCAGGACCAGCTTAACAGTTTAAGTGTACAGAAGACCATGTTTCAGTTCCTGGAAGCGTTAATTTACTATTACAGATGTAGCTAGAGAGTTCCGTATTGAAAATTACAGCAGTTCTCTTCAACACACTAGAATCCTTCAGAGGATTAAAAGGATCTAACAGTTCTTCATGAGTATAAAACTGTAACTGATTACTGAATGTATGTTACAACTCCCTCTAGATGTTGTATCTTAGGTGTGGATGATTCTGTGATAGCTCAGACTTGGAAACTCATCTCTTTAGCTCAAATTCTGACACTCTGAACTGTTAGTTGCAGAGATTACAGTTTAGGCTCTGTGTTGTCAGCATCACTGCAGCCCTTACATGGAGGAAATGATTTCTTAGTAACAAGACTAATTTATATATACATATTTTATATATATAACATGTATAATCTATATATTTTTCTATATAGATTATTAAACAAGCTTACATTACCTGCTGCATTAGCATGATCACTGATTATCTTTTCAAAATCTTCTCTATCCCCCGTTTTTCTGTAAAGATCATAAAAATATAAAAAAAAAAAAAACCAAAAATCAAGATAAGCATGGTAAAAATAGTAAGTAACCAAAGCTACCTATCCTGTCTTTAATGTGTACAGACCAAGTTTTGCTGATTAAGTAGGCAGTTTTTCATTAACTCAAAATAGGGTCTTGTTAGGGTCTTAGATTATCCTGTGCATTTGTGATAAATTAAAGTTTTAGTGGTCTGAGCTCAGATTATGGATTGAGACCAGACGCTATAGACTGTCATTGATTGAAAATTCTTAGGTTGCAACAGTCCTGGTTTTCATTTGGTTCAGGTTTTTTGCTTGAAGCTATATTTCGTAACATATTGTAAAATATAATTGGAATTTATAATCAAGCATTTATTGGAATTATGTTGCATTAAATTCAAAAGAGGTGAGAAGGCATTTCTGTTTTGAGAGGAAATACCAATAACAACTATTAACTTCAAAATTACATGTTTTTCGGTAGTAATCCAGATTCTGCGACACAAAACTGCAGCCCTCTGAGTCCTCTGAGTTCAATAAATGTTAACCTGAATGTCAGACCCAAAATGATGAGAAGGACATGTAGCTTAGATTAACCTCCATATAAGCAATGAGCTTTTGATACATGCTTCCTGAATTTATTAACTTGAAATATCTTAGATATATTTATATGCAAAAGCAACGGAGACATTTAGATCTGTTTTGCATTATTACATCATTTGGAATAGCATGATAATTTTTTGTTTCAAAGTAATACTCCAGGAAGCAACACATAATTAAAGATATTCACATCACTAAGCCAGTCAGCAATTGCAATACACATCTGACCAGCTATCTTTGGTTCAGTCAATGCATGTAAAGTGATTTTAAAATATCAAGTATAATTGAAAAGATACATTGTAATTATCTATTCTTATTAAGGTGAGCAACAGTGCAGTTTCCAACTTCATTATTTTTCTCCACTTTTGAAAAGAGATTTAAACTAAGTGGCTTATTTTTTCAGATGCATTCAATAAATTGAATCCTTAATGGATAATGTGATGTTAAGAAATTCTTAGTCCCTACAAGGCTCAAATGATTAATATTGGATTATTACTAAAGAGTGCTGAAAATCAAGCTGAGTTCCTCATAAACAGAAACCAGAAGCCAAGTGAGCTCAGTGAAAAAATTTATGTCACTATCTGTAACATATGATTGTTCACTGTATCCGAAGCCAAATTTTTTTGTATAATACAAATCGTTTGCATTTAAAATTATTTTCCTGGGATCTTAGAAACACTGGATGAGATCCATATACAACCATTTCCACTTTTCTATCTATGCCTGAGTAGTCTCTGAGTTCCTCCAAAACACTGGCTCATTTTAAACAAAGTCCTTGCCTGTTTCACTGCACATATGGCTAAATTTGCTCATTAAGTCAACCTTGTGGAGTGATTTAAATATTTGTGAATATTTTAAAATAAACTAAATCATTATTAACTTACATTACATGAAATGTTACACACCAATTTGAAAAGATAATTGAAAACAAATTCCAGAAGTCCTGGTTCCCAGTCACCACCCAGGTCCTTAGGAACTGTCTGCAAAACATTTCTGCTGTGAAGTTAGTTGCAAACCCATTACAGATACGTACCTGGTTTCTTTTATTCTGTGTTTTGCAAGTGTTCTCTGAAGTGCAAGATTTAGCCTATCAAACTGGGGAAGAAAAAAAAGTTAACGACTAATGTACTTAGCAGTAGGGATTTAGTTAGGTGAATTGATGAGGTGACCACATAATTTACATAATTAGGTAACAAGGCGGAGTTTCTCTAACTGTGTAAAAAAATGCTGCAGAAATACATGGATTTAAAAGGAACAATTAAAATGACCAGTGGAAGGTTGCAAATACAAGGCAAAAATATAGGGAAATACAGTGGAAGGGATGGTGTGAAAGTGCACAAAACTGATGGTGGCAAAATTGTATCCAGAAGGAATGGAAGAGGATGAAATGAGGATTTAAACTATGCAGAACTACATAAGAATACAAACTTTGAAGTCAAAACAACTTTCTAAAGGCTTATATCTAGACTTGCATAACATGCTTTTTTAATTTTTATAATAAAGTGCTATTAAATTATTATTACTATGGAGTATCTGTTTACCTCAGGAAAGATTAGTTTGCAGATGCTTTCAGTTAATGTGTGCAGGTACACTCTACTTCTGCTCGTTTTCCTTTGTGGAAGGCTTCCTTGAGCATCTTTTTCATGGACTTCTTTGCAGATGGGCAAAGCTGCTTTAGAGCTGTTTTCTGTGCAGTCCTTGTCATGTTCCTCAGTAACATGACTTTGAGTCAGTAAGGAGAAAGGACATTCCCCTGTGATCTTCAAGTCTTTCAGTTTTGTACAGAACATACTGTACAAAGTCTCTCTCTTGAGATTTAGAGTACTTGGCTTTGTGTTTAACAGTTCTTTTCTGTTTACTAACAGAAGCAGAAGATGCCAGAATAGTAGATAAGGCAACCACTGGGGAAGATTATTGGTAGCTATAAATCACCACAGGAAGAAATGTGTGCCCCTACAAAACAAGAAGAAAAAAAATTTAAAACATTTATTTTCTCTTTTAAGTTCCAGTGATGTGAAGTGTTATCACATCTCCATTAAAATCATGGCTTTCTAGGACCTTGCTCAGGAAAGCACTTAAGCTCATGTGCCATTTTAAGCATGTAATTCCTACTGACTTGAGTGCTTCAGGTAATTAAAGTTGCGTGCATCGTTAAGTTCATGGCTGAATTGGGGCTCTAGTGATTATGGCAGAAGAGTTGTTTTATCTGATATATCTTTGGTCGTATTGATGGAAGAGGTTTCTGAAAGCGTAGAGAGCAGAATTTTAATGAGAAAACCTTTTTAATTCTTCATAAGCAGCTATTAAAAACTATCTGGTACAGCACAATGAAACTGATTTGTTATGGTTATTTAAATCTCAATTTACTTGATGCCCAAGATACCCTTTTTGTAATAGAGAAATGTATTACTAAAGTTAGTACTTGCACTTCTGGAAGACCAAACCATCCAAGGTGAGCGCCTCGTGTGAAAGCCACTGACTGGTGACAGCTAACATCATAGGAATTTGACCACATAACTGATACAATTGCTTGGAAACACCAAGGGATTTTTACGCTTTTGAAGGCGATATCTTTCAAGCAACACATTAAAATAAAAAAAGGCTGAACTTTTCATTTTAATAATTATTCCCTATTTGTTACATTTACTTCAATAAGACTTAATATGAAAAAGGCTTAATTTAAGGGCTTAATTTTCTATTGACTGTATCTCATTGTATCACATCCTCTCATCCTCATATGATACTCTAACAAGGTAATCCTTGAGACCTTTTGGCAACTCTGGAAGCAGCTGAAGTATTACATTTGTCTCTCTGGAGACAGAGTACGATAACTATTTCTTTCCAGGGCACTGTGGCTTTAATCAGCCTGTGCACTACACTGCTTATTTCTGCCCCTGAGACACCCAAAGGTCTTTTAGGGTCACCCAGCAACTATACCAGGGTTAAAAATAACTAATTCCCTGATACAGGTTATCAGCTGCTTCTTTTGAAACAGCTGGAATGAATGGCAGAGCAGAGGAGTGCTGCAGAGCCAACACAAGTGGCATGGATAAGAGGAGAAAACAGGCAGAAACCTCTTTGGCTGGACCTGCTGCTGAAAAAAAATATTTGGCAGAAAAAGCCCTTTCAAAATATGCTGTAATACTTGCGGTGTCAGGCCAGCTTCTAGGGGACATCTATCAAAATTATTAAAGTATTATTTTAAGAATCAATAAACACAATGCTAAGAACAAGAGGCTGAAGAACGTTTACATAACATTCTGTATTTCTTATTTATGTTTTTACATAGAAACCCATTTGTTTCTACTGCATGGATATCAGTAATGCTTTATTTTTTATTGCTGAATTTGTGTAGCAAATGAGGCAGTGAAAAATTTCAAGTAAGAACCACACTCTCAATACATAAATATACAAAATACTTTTCTTTATAATGTAAGCATTGTTATATATATGTAAAAGTGTTTTTATTCAGGAGCCATTATATAACCTTGTATTACTTTACTAAAAAAGAAAAGCAGAAAAAAGCCACCTTTTCTGTAGTTAGACTGATCTGTGTACTGCAATAAACTGTTAAGAAAAATAGTAAGATAAATATATACGTGCACCATTATCAAAGGATGAAAAAAATCTATGGCTTTGATGGATCTTACATATATACTCCCGTGCTTTGCTGAACTTGGGCCTTAAATTTCAAGATAAATCTTGAATGTACAAAATAACACTACTAAAACTTTTAAAATCAAGTATACCAGCATTTTGGAAGAAAAAAAAAATATGTGAAAAAATGTATAATAAAACATTTAAAGCATCTCCCAGTGAATGTAATACTGCTTTTATACATGCTGCTATTAAAAAAAAAAAAAAAAAGTCTCTCTGTGAAGACTATAAGACTGAATTAATGGTTAAATTAGATACTAACAAATATTTACTGCATTTGCACTAAACTAAGAACAAAGGAAGTGAATGACCTTCAGCAACTACCAATATTTTTTAGGGTTTTTTTTTTCCTTCTGGTGAAACTATTTATCTGTTTCTAGAAGAGAATAATTGGGAATTATTTGGATGTTCACTTCCATGCTTGCAAATCTTATTTTAAATAAATTACATTTTGATGTGGTAGGAAAAATATCCAGGCAGGTAGAATCAGCTCTGTGAAGGAAGTGATGCTGTTATTTTACACCTGGAAAACCTGAAGTCTCCAGAAGCTTACAAGTGGGAAGGAGAGGTCCCAGAAGATGATCATGGGCCAGGACCCATTCAGCAGCCAAATGGGCACTGATGTGAAGGTCTTTGAGTTGACAAATCTGCTGGACATGCAGATATTGTGTCTGCAGGTTCTTTTTGTGATGAAGCCTGCCAGCCTTTGTGCTTCAGGACACCCACCACATTCAGAAAAAAAGCCTGTTATGTTATAGGAGAACCTGCTTTACTCAAACAGTAATTAGACAGTGGTTTTAAAGGTCTGATTGGAGAAAGATAATGAATTGCCAGTGTGGAGTTTACAGAAGGAATTTCAGCAGTATAAGGGACCTTAAAATGGTGTGAGAAAGATGATGGCACACATCACAGGTTATCTCAAACATTTGTAGATGTGTTTCAAGAATGAGGAACATCAGCCCTCCAGTTGCTCACCATGTTTACAGATAATTTCTAACCATAACAAAAAAATAAGAAACAGGAAGAAACGTAAAAAGTTTCTGGTTTTAATTCCTCTCCAAGCATGCTTTGAGAGAGAGCTCATCCCAGGGGAGCAGCGGTGTTTAATGTGAATTCTCCATCTCTGCCATATTAATTGCTGTCACATTTACCTTGGGAAGCAAATTGAAAATTAAAATTAAATAATCTGCAGTGAGATTAAACTACAAGCAACCAATTTATTCAGTGTCTGGCTGGATGCAACATGGCGCTGTGCCACTCAGAAAAACTATGACTTTACATAGTATAGTCATAGCAGCAGAATAACTCAACAGTGCTCAAAATGCTCTGCGCAAACGTTTCATTGTATATTTACATCTATGCTTGTCTTACAGCCAAAATGCCTTCCTGTATGCTTATTTGTACTAGTTGTTTCTGAATATTTTCCTCTGCTAAAACATTTTCTTGTCGTGAAATACAGTGCAATGAATCAATCATACAGCAAAACCCCCTAATATTTATGCAGCCATTTATAAGAATGAAGCCATACCACTTGTTAACAGTAGCTAAAGTTGGTTTATGATCTTGGTTTATGGACGTGGGACAAAAATTAGAAGCAACATTAAATGCTTTTTTCTTATCACAAGCAGAGACCTTTCCTCAAAGTAGGACAGAATATGGTATTATGCTATAATGTCAGGTTTTTATGTTGTTGGGTGAACTGCTGCATGTTGAGCAACAATTTAAAAAAAAAAAAAAGTTTGTTTTGCAGCAGTTGGAAGATAGCACTGACTGCATCTAACTTTCTCCAGCATGAGCCTGATTGTAGCACTTGCAGGAATTCAGTGTGGTCTGGTCACTGCCTCAACAGAAGCTGCTGTTAACTCCTGTCTTGCCTTTATGTAAAATGGAGGCTTGCAATTCCCATTGAGCTCTAATCAGCTCAATGAGTGGGATTCAGAAATCACTGCCTCATGCCAGTCAGTAGACCTCTGCACAGAGCAAGGCAGAAACTGTTTACTTTTATGCACAGGCAAAACAGAATCAGCTTCTAGCAGGACAGGTTAGTACCCCTCATGCTATCAGTAGCAGCTCACTGTGAATTCAAGCTGTTGTGCCTGTCAGCAAACACAGGGACAATAACAAAGTCCTATCATTTTCTCTTATTAATCTGAAGTGCAACATCTGCACTTTTTCTACTTTAAGTGCTGTGTGTAGCAACAGAATTGAAGCCCTGGTGATTTGCCCATTTCCAAGGATTTGAAGGAGGATTCTAAAATAATCTGAGAAAATTGCTCAAGTCTGTATCAATATATAAGTTAACATTTTAAGAAGTTAAAGTATTTATTAGTCTTGTTAAATCCTGTACAAATAAATCAGCTTTCTTTGTCTGCTTCGTTGTTAACTTAAACACATTTGTGTTTTAACTTAAACACATGTGAGTGTACACACCTTCAAAACATTAATTTGTTTGGGTATATGGCTGCTTTGGAGAGCACATGATGTGAGTTAACTGGAGGAGACAGGCACATCTGTCTACAAATTTCTAAGTGGTAGTGAGTCATACCTAATAGAAAACTGCCAATTGTTGACATAGACAGAGGACATCTTGGAAAAGATGTGTCCTTGTAAAGAGGAGTGAGATGTTGTCCTGCATCTCCCCAGTCAGAGACGAACCCATGAACTGAAATTTGAGGATGCCTCATTTACCCCTTTCCAGTAATTGGGTCCTGTTGTTAACACAGTAAATACATTTGCTAATTTATCTGGAGATAACCGTGTCATCACATAAGAATAATTTGAAAACTGTATCTTGCATAACTTGCAAATTAGGTAAAGTGCACAGTAGGGATGGGATTTCTAAATCTGCAGCAGCAACACAAACGTAATTAAAATATTAATCAGACCAAATTGCATAAAGAGTATAACTCTATGAAAAGAAAATTGCAAAACCAAGGACTTGAGCTCTAGGAAATCCCAAATATAGGTGACCATTCAATCCTCAATCATTACCACCCTTGTGTAGATACTAGCTTCACTTACACTACATAGTAGTACTCTTTTTTTCTAGCAAGATTCTAGGTTCTTTCGTGGCACAGATTTTTGCTTCTTGAGCAATGGCAATAACTGATGAGAAAGGTTGTCATCCCTTGAAAGGATGAAATATGATATTTTACAGAGGACTTCACAATAATTTAATGGTACCCAGGAAATTACTAGATTCGGCAATCTGAAATTCCACTCTAGCTCTCAAAAGGAATATGCTTTGTCAGGCATTAACTTTCCTGCTTGTTTCCCCACACCTCCACCCTTCTTTCTGAGAAGGCATCCCTAGCTCTGATCTCTCTGTACCTCAGAGCCCTTCAGAGTAGTCATCATTTTTCACTCCAAAGCACTAATTGCCATGGTGTGCTTTGCAAGCCCAGTTCCAGTGTCCCTACTGCCAGACATAGCTCTGTTTGGAGCTGTTTCTAAGAGTATACTCAAACCTTTTCTGTAAGTCACAGCATACTTTTGAGAGTAAGGAAATACCACAGCACTTAATGAACTATCTAGTGGAACTGCAGTGATTACCAAGCTAAGTACAAGGTGG
>NW_010113455.1:278-1773 GCF_000699245.1 Pterocles gutturalis | reverse complement strand
TCCCTGAGTGTCCCCCCCAGAAAAACCACAGCAGGGACCCCCACGACCCCTACAAGCAGGACAACACCAGGGAAAATATTCATGGCAAAACCAAGCGCCTATTTCAGAGGAGGAGGAGGGGAGGACCCTGCAGCGGCATTGCCGGGAGCTGCCGGATAAAGGAAGCATCCAAAATAGCTGCTCTTAATTATATCCTTGCTGACGAGCGCCACGCAAACAACGGCAGCGCTGGCTGCACGAGGAGCCCTGGCACGAGTGGTCTTATTCCTCTCAGCGAGGATGGGGGGGTCCACGCTTTGGGGTCCCCATAGAGGTGGCCAGAGCAGCCCCAGCTGGGTCTGGTGACAATGGGGACACCAGGGAGCTGGTCCTCGGCGTTGTCAGACAGCGAAAGGCTTGTAGTCCTGCAGCCAAGGTCGTGTCGAGCACCGAGGCCGGCGGGATGTTCGGATGCTAATGAAGCCGTTATCATCTTCGGATCGATTCTGACTGTATAAATAATGCACCGGGATGCTCGCGGGATGCTGGGCTGCGTGGGAAGGGATTGCCTGGGGGAAAGGGGTGGCAGGGATGGACCCATTGCAGCCCAGTGCCCATCACAGCTGGATAATTAATGTCCAGCACAGCTGGATATCCCAGTGCTCATCACAGCTGGACTCCCACCAGCTGGACTCCCACCAGCTGGACACCCAGTGCCAACCACATCTGGATAACTAATGTCCAGCACAGCTGGACACCCAGTGCCCCAACACAGCTGGATAACTAATGTCCAGCACAGCTGGATAACTAATTCTCATCTCAGCTGGTTACCCCGGTGTCCAGCACAGCTGGACACCCCACAGCCCATTACAGCTGGATAACTGATGATCATCATATCTGGATACACCAGTGCCCATCACATCTGGATTACAACTGCCCATCACAGCTGGATATCCACTGCCCAGCACAGCTTGACATCCCACCACCCATCACAGCTGGATAACCCAGAGCCCATCACAGCTGGACACCCACAGCTGGGTGCCCCAGTGCCCATCACAAGCCCTGCCCCAGATCCCAAGGCCCCTTTTTGGGGACGCTGGCCCCGCGCCCAGCACACGTGCCGGTGCTCCGGATGGCCGGCCCTCGTGCGGAGCCTTCCCCGGGGAAGGGAGAAATCTGCACTTCAGAATCGATCGGCCGTGGCAGCCTGAGTCACGGTGCTGCAGCACGGGGCTGTCCCCTGGGGCCAGGATGAAGCAACTTAAATGCAGCTTTCAAGAGGCAGCAGGGACTCCTCTCTGATTTTTTTTTAAAAGGAAAAAAGGAAACAGTTTGATCCCAAGGGAGGATGAGGGCCTGGGGACAGCAGGGATGGGGGACGTGGCTGCAGCCGAGGTAGACCTGACCTGCTGAGCACCAGGGGCTGGAGGTGGCCAGGGGACCCCTGGTGCCTGTCAGCATCATGCCGGGGCAGCGGTGCTCACCCACAGCTCCATCAGCATCCCGCTCTCCCTGC
>NW_010113455.1:0-267 GCF_000699245.1 Pterocles gutturalis | reverse complement strand
CCCCGCCCCCGCCCGCTGGTGCCCCGGAGCCCGGCCGAGCCGTTCCCCACCGGCGCCGCATCAGCCCCAGCCCCCCAGCACCACGGGGCATCCCCTGGCCCCATCCTGGGGCTCAGCCATGCAGCCCCCGGGCTCTGCAGACGCTCCCTCCCGGGGCAGCCCTCTGCCCGCTCTGGGCTGCTGCAAACCACTGACCCCTGAATAACACATGGTGCTGTGATGCTCTGCCGTGCAAAGGATGCCGGTGGCTCAGCCCCGTGCAACCAG
>NW_010113454.1:0-800 GCF_000699245.1 Pterocles gutturalis | reverse complement strand
TATACCAGTATTGTAAGCTTTCCCACTTTGGTTGACTAACACTGGAATCCTTGCGGTATTTAATACAATTTTGGGGGATGGGTATCCATGTATCATTATGAATATAGGACCAATAAATGTTATAGCGGTTTTGGCATTCGGTCAAACTGATTATAACTTTATTACTTGTATGACAGTGAAATTCAGTACCATAGCACGGACTAGTGGCATAGTAAAATAATGAAAAAATAGGTAATCTTTGTCAACTCTTACCACAGTCACAAATTCAGAGACTGTCTTTGCTCCTGTAATATACTAAATGCATTCACAGAAGCAAATGGTGTGACGCAAGCAGTGAAGGCATCCCACAGGTATCGTTGAATGAATAAGGGAGAGTTGAATGGATAAATACTATGTTATTCAGGGCATTGCCCAAATGCCTCTGAAACACTGACAGGCTTGGGACATCGACCATGTCTCTAGGACATCAAAATGACTGTCATACTATATCCTTTTTATTGAATGACATATTTTTTTTTGCTTTAAAATGTCTGCAGATGTAAATATCTTACCAATTTTATTGAATGTAAAGTGTGTGTGAAATGTCAGGCTAGATACATTCTGTGGGGTTATTTTCACACTTTCCAGGGGAAATTGATTTGGAAAGAACTTCAGCAATTCTTATCCCAGGCACTAGGTGGAGTTTCAGCCTTTTGTACTAAAATGCATATCTTGGTGCAGTGCCACCAGAACTTTAGATTCTAGTTTTAAACTGGTATTTAAATAATAATGAGAGCTCTGTGTGTGTGTGCTGGCGAGTG
>NW_010113453.1:0-1582 GCF_000699245.1 Pterocles gutturalis | reverse complement strand
CCTCCTCTTTGGGGGGCGGCCGGGACCCCATGGAAGGCAGGTGCCAACGTGCTGTGTTGTCGTCCTCGTCGGAGCCTGCAGGGCTGCTGGAGGGGGGTGTTTGGGGGACAGGAGTCCCCACCCGGGAGCTGGAGGAGCTGAAGGCGCTGGAGCTGGTGGGGCTGGGGCTGGAGGAGCGAGAGCTGGTGGGGCTGTCGTCCTGTGGCCTGTCAATGTCATCGAGCAGAAGAAGCCTCCGGGCATCCTCGCTGCACTGCTGCTCGATGACATTGATGAGGCCATGGACCAGCGGTGCTGTGTGGTCCTGCAGGCCAGGCTGCAACCTCTCGATCACGGCCTCACTGTCCAGCCTGTAGCAGCACAGGGCGTGCAGCATGATCTCTTCTGCTGCCATTGCCAGCCACCACTCTTCCTCGTAGATGGCTTCCAGCTCCACCTGGCTCTGAAAATCAGCTCATTTGTAGAAGGTGCGGTTCCTCCTTCATCTGTTTCACACCCTAAAGGCCAAAAAGGCCAGAGAAGTAGAGCAGTGGTTTGAAGCAGTAAAATAGAAAAGTCCTGTAAAGTCCATTAGGAGACTCAGCTTCTACAGACATAAACAAAACACAAAGACCTCAGTGTTTCTGAATAGAAAACCTTTCCATTTACCCCCACTGAGAAGTGGATGCAGTGAGCTGGTGAGGAGCTGGTAGACCCCAGGCCTTGTCAGCTCTCTGTTGTTCTATCACACCAAGCTAGCTGGGAGCCCACTGGTGTAGGACTCCCCAGAGATCTCACTGGAGATTGCATACACGGCTTCTCAGGAGAGGTCATGCACTGGAGTGTGCTGCCAGCCAGGTCAGCTACCAGCCATTGGGTCCTCTACCTCCTCACCCTTCATGCAGATGGAAATACATCCGGGATGGGGTATGGAGAAAGTGAGGGGCAGCTGGCAATGCCAGGCACATTTTGAATGCCTGCATCATATTTCTCGCAGAATGGGAGCAGAACATCATCTCCTGGGAGAGAGCAGGACTATTGCTTTCTCATTTTCTAAACCTCGGAGCAGCTTAGACACCTGCATGAAACACTGATCCCTCGTGAGAGGCCAGCAGTGTGCCCATATGGCATTCTTCTACTGAGAACAAGATACCTGTAAACCATGAAAATTCAGGGCCTCACCTCAAAACGAGACCTACTGGAAAGCAAAGACAAAGCCCAAAGGAAAACAAGCCTGACAAGCCTGGACGCCTACATTTATAGCCTGCTTCTAAATCTAGATCATAGTGTACAGCCACCACAATGCTAGTCTAGGCTTTCTGCCTGGGTTTCCTTTGCACAGAGACAGAAATCTGGAAGAAGCTGACACAAGCCCAGGTCTTCCCTGGTTCAGATACTGTGACATGCTGGAGGATGCACCTTGACGCAGGAAAAGCCTGTGCATCCTATTGTACAGCTGTGATTGTGTTCAGCCCAGGGCTAAAAGGACTATAGGTTTGGGGTCAGAAAAATTAGTTCTTACAACTGTTTCTACAGCCCCTGTTAGCGTACTGTTAGCTTATTCCGAACGTACCTCTGGGGAAGTGAATACTTTTCAATGTGA